>NC_057797.1:15157367-15158857 GCF_018294505.1 Triticum aestivum
TCTCTGCTGCTCTTTTTAATGTGAAAATTGGAACCTACAGTAAAACACATTTTGGATTTCCTCTAAGCTCATTTTCTGTATTTATTCACAGCTCCTATGTTTACTGAGTTTATATTGCGCATATCAGTGTTCAGTTGCTGGTACATACCAGTACCCACGCGACTAGCTTAATTTTTTCATCATTTTATAGTTTGGCAGGTAGTGTGGGAGATGCACATGAGCAGTTTGACACTAATATCTTTCATGCCACTTATTTATTTGCACATTTTTTTACTGAATGTTTGATGAACTGACAAGTCTTGTTATATAGGTTTCGCTTTTTGTCATCACAGTTTTGTAAGTTCTTGCAATGTTTGCGCATATAGCTTGGTCTTTTCTTAAGTCTTTTTATTAATCAGAAGATTGCTTTCTCTTAGATTTTCTGTCCCATGTACTTAGTTATGTACAGTTTTGCTAGTGGACGGCAAAACATCTAGCATGCACAGTAGCAGGTTCTAGTTTGCCCTAGGTCAACAGACTAACACATGAAACAGGGCAGCTGTTTCAAAGATACACCCAAACCTTTTCCGAAAATATATTTTGCAGCCATCATCACAAATTTTTCATCGGTGACCAGAGGCATACAGAGAGACATGGGTGTGTGTGTGTGTCGGGGTGGGGATGGGGGGTAGTTGCTTGGGCCAGCATCCGCCGTTGATGCTCTGGCTCATCAGCACCATCACCCCCAACTGCTTGTTTTGGATTTCCCAACCAGATCTGTCGCTGTTATGACCGGCATAGGGATTTAGCCCAGTGGGTTATGGCCCAAGTATCTTAATTAGGGGCTTGGCCCAATTATCTTATCGTATAGAATCGTTTGCTTAGAAATCAAGTAAACCTCTCTATATAAAAAGAGAAGATGTATCAATCTAATTAAGTAAGAAGCAATCAGTATTTGCTCGGCTTCCCTTAGGGAGCCAGGAGACCTAACTCTAGCCGCCTCTTGCGCCGCCGCCGCCTCTTCTCCACCACGCAAGGACGGCGCCCAGCCGCCGGCCGCTGCGTCCTTGACCTCGTCTTTCTCCATCTTTCTCCTACAATCTCCGCTCTAAAACCGGCAGAACCCTATCCCCTAACACCTTGGTATCCAGAGACTTGGGTTCGATCATGTCTTCTTCAACGCCATCGCCGCCGCTGCCCGTCGTCACCTCCGCGCCGATGACCACCACCCCGATGTCGTCCGCCCCGATGACAACCGCCGGGGCCCCCACGCTGTCGGGCCTGGTCACCACCGCGGGCTCCTCACCGCCGCCGGCCCCCATCACTTCCGCGCCGCCAACGACCGCCGTCTTCACGCTGGAACAGATCACCAATACCTTGCGGGATCTCGTGACGGCCGTCCAGGGACTCCTTCTAAACCAGTACCAACCGTACATGGCCGGGCCGTACGCACCTCCGCCGGCTGCGCCGATCGCCGCCTACGGCCACCCCACGCTGCTGTGGCCGTCCCA
>NC_057797.1:15159306-15163033 GCF_018294505.1 Triticum aestivum
CCCGCGTTGTCGTGGCCGTCCCAGGGCGCGCCTGCCTATAACGGGCAGCCGCTGCTGCCGTTCCAGGCGGGCCCTCCGGCGCTGCCGTGGCCGGCCCAAGGTGCGCCGGCCTGCACCGGGCTGCCGATGCTGCCGTTCCAGGCGGGGCAACCCGGCGGGACCACTCCGGCCGCGGCTCCTCTGTGGCATCTGCCGTGGCCGCTAGCTGCGGCTCCCCTCTGGCATCTGCCGCCGCCATCCCCCGCGGCAACCGACGCACCCGCCCACCCTCCACAGCCGACGCTACTACCACCGGCACCACCTCTGGCCAGCACAGGGGCGTCCTCGCCGGTCGGCCTTCCGATACATCATGTACGGTTTCCGGCCTCCCCGTCTCCTCTACCAGCTTGGGCGGCTGGGTCTTCGCCATCGCCGGTCTACACCACGGCTCCGGAGCAACCGACCCCGTTTCCGCAGTTCGGCGGGCCGTCCAGCTCCGCGGGTCCTTACCCGGAGTACTCTGACCAGGCGCCACCCGCCTCGCTGCTCCGCACCTCCGAGCCAGCTCGACACGGCGCTCCAACCCAGACACCGCCGAGGTTCGCCAAGACCGACTTCGCCACCTATGACGGCATGGAGGACCCCCTCAACTGGCTCAACCAGTGCAACTAGTTTTTTTCCTGGCAGCACACCCTCGCCTCGAAGCTTACCTGGCTCACCTCTTACCACCTCCCCGGCGCGGCACAGACCTAGTACTAGGCCTTCGAGCAGGACAAGGGCAGCATGCCCCCTTGAGAGCGCTTCCGCGAGCTCTGCCTCGTTTGTTTTGGGCCGCCGATCCACGGGAGCCGCCTGGCGGAGCTAGGCCGCCTTCCCTTGACCTCCACGGTTCAAGACTTCGCCGACCGTTTTCAGGCCCTGGCATGCCACGCGTCGGGCGTGACGGCATAGCAGCGGGTCGACCTCTTTTTCGGTGGATTTCCGGATCACATCCGCGTGGACGTGGGGCTTCGGGGACCCCAGGATATCCGGAGGGCCATGTACTACGCCCGCGCGTTCGAGCGCCGCGCGGTCGCCATCCAGCAGGAGTCACCGTCCCGGGCCACTGGGTCGCTACCCTGGCCAGATCCCGCTCAGGGTCGGCCTGTTCAGACTTCCGCGCCACCCCTCGCCGCGACCGCGGCGCGCCCGTTCCGCCGGCTCACCTCGGCCGAGCTACTCGAGCGTCGCCGCCAAGGGTTGTGCTTCAACTGCGACGAGCCCTACACGCCCGGCCACGCCTGCCCGCAACTCTTCTACCTGGAGGTTGCAGACTACATACCGGAGGACGCCGTCGCCGCCGACCTTGCTACCCCAGCTGTCACGAAGGTGTTTGACGCTGGTTGATCACCTCGAGGAGTTCAGCAAGCGCTTCCCTACCTTACAGCTCGAGGACGAGCTGTTTGTGCAGGCGGGGAGAAGTGTTATGACCGGCATAGGGGCTTAGCCCAGTGGGTTATGGCCCAAGTATCTTAATTAGGGGCTTAGCCCAATTATCTTATCGTATTAGGATCGTTTGCTTAGGATTCAAGTAAACCTCTCTATATAAGAAGAGGAGATGTATCAATCTAATCAAGCAAGAAGCAATCAGTATTTGCTCGACTTCCCTTAGGGAGCCGGGAGACCTGACCCTAGCCGCCTCTTGCGCCGCCGCCGCCTCTTCTCCACCACGCAAGGACGGCGCCCAGCCGCCGGCCGCCGCGCCCTTGACCTCGTCTTTCTCCATCTTTCCCCTACAATCTCCGCCCTAGAACCGGCAGAACCCTAACTCCTAACAGTCGCTCTATTTAGTTACTTACTTCATTCTTTTGTTTTGAAAAATATCTCTGTCTGTTAGTTCTGAAGTGTATATATCCTACATATATCAGTATGTTGATTCATAAGTTTTTCTTTTCTAGTGTGTTTCAATCATGTTCAACCATTTCTTTCAGATCTGCTCGAACTAATCTTCATTATTTTTTAATTAAACCGTGTCAGTCTATAGTAGATCAGTTTCAGTCTTGTTTTCATGTAGGTGTATTTTTTATATCTAGAGCTTCCATACAACTTGAATTACAAGAAATATTTCACGGGCCAAACAAGCCTAAATTGTTTTCGGTAAGGAGGCCGTGCCTATTTTTAATTATTGGTTTAAGGTCAGTGAAGGGGAGAATTCGACCTGAAACCCAAATAAAAACAACTGGACTGAAAACACAACAGACACGTGTCAACAACGGACTGGAGAAAAAAAAACTGACCTAAATCAAAACGAAAAACAGAAGGCTGAAACTTTAGACACTCCCATTGTTAAATGTTATCTATTTTTGTGGAATTGGGGAGTGACTTGACAATTCCTATACACATTTTTTCCACAGCTACCATCTCAAGGAATTAGCTGGTTAACATCATTAAGTGAGTGGCATGTGAGATATGTACGTACCTCTTGTTCTCGAGATGTAGTTGGATTTTGTCAATGAGTTGTTTTTCATTCAACATGGTGAGCTGACCTTTGCCCTTTTCAGGATCAAGCTCGTGCAGGATGTCCATGAAAACCTCCTTCGCATTAGCATTTCGACCGACAGGAACAAAAGCCCTGCAGTCGAAATCTCCCTTGATCTTGTCATAAACTGTTTTGACAAGAGTTGTCTTGCCCAATCCTCCAAATCCAACAACAGAGATGATCTTCAAATTTTTCTTGGACATGTCGTCCCCCTCCGACAGCAGCTCTATTATCTCTTGGTCCCTTGTTCCGGTAATGCCAACAAGATCTGTCACGTCCTTGTACAGAGCCCCAAGGCGAGGATCGATGGGAGTCACGGTTGGGACACTAGCAATGATATTGTCAACATTGTACCTTGCACGCCTGTCAGCAACCTCTTGCACTTTCTTATTGATGCTCTTGATTGCATCGGCGATCTCATGGCGGGCCTTCCCCTTGGTGAACAAGGCGACCATCGTTTTGGTGAGCCGTTTGAGCTTCTTTGGATTGGCGGCAGGCTCGGAGCCGTCATCAACACGCACCAGAAACTTGTCGACGGCATCCTCCATGTTGAAGGAGAGCTCCCTCACCTCCCCTGCCCAGATCTTGACTTGCTCGTCGAGCTGGTCCCGCGGCACCTCGCCCACCTTGCGGAGCGCAGCTTGCATGCTCTTCATCTCTATCTCGAGAGATCTGACGCCTTCCTTGACGCTCTCCTTGAGCTTGTACTCCTCCATGAGGAGCTCGGCCAGCTTGGGCAGCAGGGAGCCCATGGCGCCGGTTGCCATGCTCATGGCCATGGCTTGTGTTTCTTAGTAGCTTTGTTGTTTGGTTGGGGGGCGTATAGCGGTTGTTGTACGCTTAGGTGCTGCAGCGCTCTTCTTTATAGGAACCGGGCAAATTCACATCAACATTAAGGTTATGGAATAGACAATTGTTTTAGCCGGCCAGGGTTGGGTAGAGTATTGTATACGAAATGATTAAAGCAAGTGTCGTGGATCGCCTAGTCAGACCGCATCGTGACATATAGTATACGAAAGAAACACGCACCGAGACCTATTGAAACTCATTTGCAAAGCTGCCTTGTTCAAAGTGGAGCCCTTTTCTCTCAGTTGCCAATGCACGGCCATGTGAAACACAGGGGAAAGGAAAGTATACGCGGGAGGAATATTAGGTGCCCTTTTATTTAGTGCCAAAGTGGAGTAGTAGGGTAAAGGCTGCCTGCGTACACATCAGGCGTCAACATGGAGG
>NC_057797.1:15163400-15170690 GCF_018294505.1 Triticum aestivum
AAAAAGGAGGAGTGCCATGCATGGACTCCACCGCTGATACCGTTCGGTGAGGATGCATGTGTTCCATCGGTTGCATCGACCAGGGAAACGACCACGCGGCGAATCCAGGATAGGTGACTCCAGTGGACGGAGTATATAGAAGCACTTATTTGAATTTGGAGACAGGGAGAACAAGTCCGTAGCTAGACTATTGAATTTGGACACTTGTGTTAGTGGCATCGTCGTGGCTGATCAGTCTTGGGCACATACTATACTATAAAGTACTACTAATTAAGTACCTAGGAAATACTAACATGATGCCCAACATCGAGATGCATGCGCACACTGGTGCTCGAGCACCACTAGGGTTTTATAAATTTTTCTCCCGCAATCTATGCGAGGCTCACGTGAAATCTTCTTGGCCTCCTCATCAAATTAATCTAACTCTCTGAACTCGTACCTTTGGGTCACTTGTTTATCCCCTGCCGGCCAACTTGTTGTACCAGTAGTTCGTCATCATTGGGAGGCTACTGGCTGGATGTCCAAACTTTGGTTGTCGAAACATGTGCTCTACAGTGACTTTGTCTTTTTGACTGGAAAAAAGGTCAGGCCCCCATTGGTAATTTCAATACTACTCACATTGGTAGTAGTATTAGTGCGATCCACTGCTTAACTCCTCCAACATGCAAACATGGTGTGTTTTTTCAGACTTGTGAGCTAGTATATGGCTCATCTCATTGATCCCCTCAAATTAGTTTAGACACTAGATGTCAGCCATCCCTAAGATTACCAACTAGTAAAAATGGAAAAAGAAAAAAGGATAAAACCCAGAATGAAGAACTGAGTAAAAAACGGTTCGAGGCAAAGGCATACGCAATATACCCGAAGATGGGCCGGCCATTAGAAATGAAGGTGTTTGATGGGGCGCACGTCTATGGAAACAACCAAAACCAGCACCACCCACTCAAATAAAATTGAAACTAAAACCGACACCTTAAGCACCAAGTATAGCGTTTGCAGGAACTCTTCTCTGGTGGCGAGCTGGCCATGTTTGAGGCGTTTATTTCAGCAAATCTGTCATAGCCCGTGTCTCTCATTTCAAGCAAACGGCGGAACCTTTTTTTTTTTTTGCGGGTGAAGCAAATAGAGAAACCTGCTGGTACGACGAAACAGAGAAATCAGTCAAATGAGATCTTATATATAGTTTATCTCGGCTGGGTGGAGTCAGCAGTTGAGCAACTGCCACTTCCTTCCGCCCACATTTGGTGACTGCAGGCTAATAAGTTCCAAGATGAACAGTAGGCAAATGACCAAGTAGTATTTGGTTTGGCGAACAGTACTCGTCCTTCATCGTCCTCTTTTTCTTGCGGGAACTTCATCTTCCTCATTAACGCCGCCTCCACCCTCCAACACATTTGAATATTTCTCTCTTGATTTGTACGGAGTATCAGCTTTTTCAGTAACAACGATGATCAATAACACGGAAGATAACTCAACATTTTATTTTCAACACATCAAACCAAAATGAGATTGGTATCTTTCCGATATTAATATAATTCCTTTATCAAAAAAACCAAAATGAAGTAGCAGTTCAGGAAACAGTTCTTTCGATGCCCCAAGGGGTCTCAAGGAATATGGACACTGTTCCAGCTACGCTGATATCACTGTCACTCTCTTAGCATTACAAACTGTTCCAGCGACGCTGATATCGTCTATACTATGACAACGCAAAGCCAGCCTCGCAATTCATAATCGAAAATCATAGATAACAACCTTCGCATCTAACCCGGTGTAGTAATGTTTCATGTAGTCTCTGACGAGGGTCTCTCTATACAACAGTGGTTTCTCATTGGATAGCAGCTCCTTGATCGGACCGTACATCCTCATCGAGGCTGCGTGAAAATGCGTGCTGAAGAAGCACGTCATCAACACCTTCGGCGCAGCGTTCTTCACTACCACTCTATGTTCCACGCTCCTGAATCCCGTCGGAGATGAGCTGAACATTTCTAAACAAAACAACGAAAAAATTCAAAATGATCAAGCATGACATTCACGTGTTTAACAGATAATTAAGGTGTTGGCGTCACCGATGTTCACGATGAATGCTCGGGTGTTGGCGTCACATCTACCCACTGGTTCTCAAAGAGGATTTGCAGGCCTCCGATTTCATGTTGGAGAAATATGATCAGGATGCCAGAGTCTGAATGCCAGCTTGTCGGGATGGCAAGTTCAGGCTGGGAGCAGGGAGGGTAATAGTGGCCGAGCATGATTTATCCTTGGTTGCACTCTATATCTGTCAGGTAGCTTGGTTTGAGCCCAAGAGCTTCTGAGAGCAGCTCAAAAAGTATCCCCCAAATTCTTCACCTGTTGGGCATATCCAAACAGATCATCGCTAGAGATCAACACAAAGAACAAATGATCTCTCTCATTAATAAAACAGAAAACAGAGAATGTGCAAGCAAACATAGTACTCCTGGTGTACAGAGAATGAGTACTAATAGACAACTAAATCTCTTTAATCCATATGGTTCAACACGAAATAATTTCATTTCACAAGTTAGCTCTTGCAGATAAATAAGTAAGGAATAGGTCACCCATTGTCCTTCAGTTCACCCAATCAGCTTTGTTCATAGGCATTAACACGAAAAAACATTGGTGGTCCCACCTCCATCATGAAATCATCATAGTACTAACTGTAGATTACTCCAATTCTAAGAAGAGAGAGAAAACGTAGAATTGTGTTTTACTCACACGACCTATCAAAAATTCACTGTTGTGTTGTTCTCAATGACAGTTATTTTCTGAAGGGGGGCTACATGTTTGTCAGAAAATAAATAAATCCCAGAAGTTTTTCTTTACGAAATTCAACTAAACATTGTGCTAATTTTGTGTCAAATTGAAGTCATGGTGTGTACTAGTGATGTACCTCGAACTAGTAGTTGAGATTTTTCAAGGCTTCGGTTTTGTGTGGTCTGTGATAAAACAAAAGGATCTGATCCATGAGGATTTATACGGATACTCTCAAGCACGCACAATTTCCTAGTCATGCTTAAGAAGAGCACATCACAGGATCGCCATTTGGAAGCAAAGTGTGCTCTTACTAGGAATTACAATGAGATACAGCGAGAGCACTCGCCGGAGTCACTCGGAACTGGGGCCATGCTGAGGCAGAGTGTGTCGTGCCAGATGGTCACCGGCGACTCGTACAGCCCTGCCCGGCTCACAGGACTGGAGCTGCGCCCTCCGTCGCGGCCCGGCAGACGATCGAGACCACCGCGGCGTGGTCGGCGCCGCCAAAGGTCAATCACGGGGACGGTCGCGGGTGACGAGGACGGCTGTGTTTGGTGGACGGCGTCGGGTACGCGGAAGATGCAGGGGAGGTTCACGGACGCCGGATAAGGCCTTGTTCGGTTACACCCCTCCACAAGAGGATTGGAGGGGATTTGGGGAGGTTTTGACTTGTAGAGGATTAAATCCACTTCAATCCTTGCCAAATCCCTCTCAACCGAACACAGCCTAAGGTAATTGTGTACTAGTACTTCGCTGTCTACTTTCACCAAATATCAAATTTTGATTGACTGCTAACGTTGAAATTGGACAAAACATACACTTAATAAACATTGAAAACCAAGCAAATTTGGTCAGTCCAAACTATAATATGGATGATTGCCACTATTATGACAACCAAACAAAAAGAATAACAGGAAGGATAGATGAAAAGATGAAAATACTAAAAAAACATCATGGAATTTTGCATACAAATTTCAAGTTATATAAGGTTCGAGCCTCCTCCTTTTTCCGGGCTTGGGACATGATATGAATAATTTCAAGCTTAAAATGAATGGTCCAGGTGTTGGACTGACGTCTTCCTATCCCACGAGTCCTCATGGAGGATTTGGAGGTCCCCAATTTACCTTGGGGAAGTATGGTCAAGAAGGCGGAGTCTGAATGCCGGGTTGTCCTGAACGCAGGGAGGGTAATAGTGGTACAGTATTATTTGTTCTTGCTTGCATTCTATATCTGTCAGGCAGCTTGATTTGAGCCTGCGAGCTTCTGATAGCAGATCAAACAAAGTGTTCCCGAAATTTTCACTTGCTCAGAGCATGCAAACAGCGCATCGTTGTAAATCAACATGTTAACATTGAGTGTTTTCTTTTCACTGGAACACGTGATTTAAGAACTCTTACCTGAAATTTCACAACAAAAAATCCTATAGAAAGTAACTTCACTACTAGTGCCTGTCATGTTATCATTAACCAAGGAAGATCTTACACTAATAGTACACACTATATAGCTGTAAATTAGACCCTTAGTACTCCGGTGGGTCTCCGGAAAGTACTCCGTCCGCAGCCGATCGTCGTCCTCTTCGAACCATTGCCTAACTAACTGATTAGGACCGTCTTCCCAGCCAGAGATCTCTCTTTATTCATATGGAGCAGCAGCTCTTTCAGATGGTGCAACAATGCTACTAGAAAAAATAACTGAAGATTGAACAGATTGCGCATTCCGATGTTGCTCAACAGCTCAAGCCAAAATGAATGGCAATCAGGAGTTTTACAGGATTAGTTTGATGCCCGTCTGTAGGAATCGGCCAAAAACAAATCCACCTTCCGGACAGGGCTTTTGGGTGCATAGATCAAAGCTCTGTTTTTACAAGTTCTGACATGAAGCCCTATTAAGGACAATTTCATGAAGATTTTGTACTAGTTACTTCTATTCTACTGAAATGCAGCAGGAGACCAAACTAGTGCGCTCCTGTACAATTCGGGCATGTATACAATACAATGTCACAAGCTGCTCAACTATACTATCATGTTCCAGGTGTATGACATCGTCTATACTATCAGGACACAAACTAAACATCACAATTCACAACTGGAAATCAGAGACTGCAGTTTTTGCATCTAACCAGATCAAGTAGTAATGTTTGATGTAATCTATGACAAGGGTCTCTCTGTAAAATGAAGGGTTCTCATCAGACAACAGCTACGTGATTGAACCATGCATCCTCGTGGAGGTAGGGTGGAAATGTGTGCTGAAGAAGCACATGATCGAGACCCTTGGTGCAGTGTTCTTGGCCACTGCACTATGCTGCACACTTCTGAACCCATCAATGAAGATCAGCTGCACATTTTTCAACAGGAAAACAAACATTTCAGAATGATCAAGCACAACGCTTTTGTGTCGAACAAATAATTCAGGACTGGATGCCCCCTGTGTCTATGCCGGTACGAGATCGCGATGTTAAAGATGAAGATTTACAGTGTTGGCGTGACGTGAACCCACTGGTCTTCACAGGGGATCTGGAGGGCGCCAATTTCGTCTTGAAGAGGAACAATCAGGAAACCAGAGTCTGATTGCTGGCTTGTCCCAATGGGAGGTTCAGGCTGGGGGAAGGGAGGATAATAGTGGCAGAGTATGACTTGTCCTTGGTTGCACTCTGTATCAGTCAAGTAGCTCGCTTTGAGCCCAAGAGCTTCAGAGAGCAGGTCGAACAAGGTGCTCCCCAAATTCTTCACTTGCATATTCAAACAGAGCATCGCTGAAAATCAACAAAAAGAAAATCTCGTAAACGAATTATGTTCAATGCGAAGTAATTTCTTTTCAAAACCTAGCCATTGCTGATAAGTAGTATCCATAGGTTCACTCAGTTCCACTGTGCTCTTAAGCATTAACAGGAAATATGTAGGTGGTTCCACTCCCACCATGACAATCATACTGCTATTGGGACTAACTGATGATTACTCCAATTCTAAGAAGAGATAGAGAAAGCAGTAGCATCTGCTGTGTTAGCAGTAGGGCATTCAGAAGAGATAGAGAATATTATCACATCTGATTGCCAATTACATAACATATACGTCGTCTTGAGTTGATGTCAAACTGAAGCCGTTTCCCTATCTGCACATAAATGGAGTAGTTTGAATTACTTTGAACTAGTTTTTGAGAGCTTGAGATCAAACTTCCAAGGTTTCCTTTCATACACTTTCTTTTGGTAGTTGTGCTAGATATGTCACATCTATCCCCAAATGTTCTGTGATATGCAAAAAGGATCTGAGCTGTGTGGATTTGATACAGATACTTCAAGCACCCATAATCTACTAAGATCATTCTCAGTTATTCATCTAACTAATCATGCTCAGTTTACTAAGCCGGTCTAGCTTCAACTAGTAAGTAGTACAATAACAGTGCAGTACTAGGAGGAATTAGAGTCAGGGAACCTGCAGAGCACTCACCGGCAGCCGTCCGGCAGTTCGCCGGCGTCGGGCTGATCGTGCACCATGCGGAGGTAGTTCATGTCACGCCAGTTGGACAAGGCGGAGCACTCGGCGCGGCCGAGATCAATGACCTGGACGGTCGCCGCTTACGAGGACGGCGGTTCTTGGGATGGAGCTTGCTGTGGCGATGGTTCATGGTGGTCGTCGCCGGGGAAGTGGAAGATGCGGGGTAGGTGGCTGATGCCGGAGGTGAAGACCCCGCAGACGCCGGAGAGTGTGGCGTCCAGGAAGACACGGCTGAGGTACCGTTGGTTCTGGCCAGAGCAGCTAGCAGTTGTCTCCTCTGCTCTGCTTCCTCTGCATTTCTTTCTAGTGTACATGGTTGACACTTTCACCAAAGTTTCAACTTCGACTGCTAATCTTCTGCTGGCAAGTGGCAATACTTTAAAATATTTTCACAAGACAAACAAGAAAGTTTTTAGACAGTATCTAGGTTCGATTTTCTAAATTTATAAACTGGACAAATAATACGGACAACAATTAAGACCGAACAAATTTGGTCCCTCGAACATTACGACGGATTATGTGACGGTCACATCACATGACAAACCCCATCAAAAAAGAAAAAGACAATAGGTTAAATGGGAAAATGACAATACTAAAGAAAAACATGATTCTTTTTTAATAAACCTCAAGTTATGCAAGGTTGGACCCTCCTCCTTTGTCCGGACTTGGGACCGGCTATGAATAATATTAAGCATAAGCTTAAAATCAATAGCATAGGCGGAGTTCCCCCACCTCCCACATCCCTAAAAATCAACCCACTGGCCGAAACCCAAAGAAAAATAAAACTAACAAATGCCATAAAAGCTAACACCTATTATTTTTTTGGATTTCTGTTTCTTGAGGCAAGATGCCACTAGACTCTACAAAGCAAACACAATATTTTTTAGCTTTTTTTTTGTGAAAATGGATGCAAGATATTTTGAGAAATAATTGTAATAATTGAGCAAACCAAAAGAACATGGTAGTAAAATAAGTTGATCTTGAGTGAGAAACAAACACACACACACACACACATTAAAGTACAAAATAC
>NC_057797.1:15170951-15178659 GCF_018294505.1 Triticum aestivum
GCTTAAGCCAAGAAAGAAACTCAACTAGTAGAGAGCGAGTACTTTTTTTGTATTTTTTAAAAATCCTTTTCTCTTTTTTTTCATTGAGCCAACAAATAAGCTCACTGTGTGACGATCGTCGGTCGATGCTGCAGACGTCGATACGTGTACGCATATGTTTTGCAGATGTGCGTCTCCAATAAACAATGGCAGCCTATAAAAATAAGTAGTGTCAGAATGTATAGCATGCATTTGGTAAAAAAAAGAAAAAAGAATGTATAACATGCTATACAATAAGTGTGGAGAACAAAATCTAAGCATGTACGTATACACAGCTTGCAGCCTTTAAATGATACTCTTTTTAACGGGAAACCAAACTGTATCTAACCTGCAGGCAGCTTCTTTACTCCGACTCTTCGCCCTCGCTGCACTCGACGTCCTCGTCACGGGCGTCTTCCCAAGAAAGAGAAAGAGAGTAAAGCCCGGTCAGTAATTACAATCATACACGTATAAAGGCTCTACGTAACGGAAATGACAATCATAATGGTTTTTAATGGCGTGTTACCTTCTGGTATGTACTTGTCGAAGTAGATGCGACGGGTGGGACGGTTAGGAGGGTGCTTGGATACGTTTTAGTCCCATGACTAAAAGTAGTGAGACTAAAACTTGCTAGCCTCACCCATGCTTGGATCTAAATACTAAAGAGACTAAAATTAAGTTATTGAGCATTTATTATCCTCCAAACCATCCAATCCAGAACTTGCATGTGTTAAAGTAGAGGAATTAAATGAGGAGAGAGAGGGCTAATACATATTTTAGTATGTTTCCTATGACTAAAAAGTTTTAGCCTCAAGACTAGTCCTAGCCTCTCTTTAGTCAGGGGTGCTTGGACCTTTAGCCTCTAAAAGAGACTATTTTTAGTCAGACTAAAAATAGTCCCTTAGATCCAAGCACCCTCTAGGATGGGCGCGGAGGGCGTTCTCTAGCGCAGCCTCCGCTTGCTTGGCCTTCCCGACCGTCACTCCCGAACGGCCGAACCAGACTCGGACCTCCCGGAGGGACGGCAGGTTTCCTATGCCCAGGTCAAACCAATCGACACCGCTGCCAGCTGCTTCCTCTTTTGCCCCCCGCAAACCGATATCGAGACAAACTCGTTCGGCCTTGGGTAAAGCTCCTGGCCGGAACCATATTTGGCTCGGTGATTTGGAATACAAGGTGACCCTTTCCAAACAACAGAACCCCTCGGTGCCAACGACTAGCGGCCTTTGGTTGTCGCTCACTAACCAGAGAATCCGAAGAGTCGGTAATCTTCCAAGGAATTCCAGATCCTCCTGTCGCATATCCCCTACACTTATTACTAATTTGGAGAGTTGTGACAGATGATATGGATCCCATGCCGGCAGCATAGATAATCTGACGCCTTTGCGCATGATAAACTCCTGGAGACTTGCAGGGGGCACCCAACCTTCCCCCAACAGATCCATTGAAACTTCATGCTCACACATGGCACTGATTTCTACACGCTGGATCTTTTGCATTTTTCCTACTGACTCCACAAAAGCTTCCAGAGGCTCTGAGCTCTCAAACTGAATATTGAGCTCCCTGAGTCTGTGCATGCTGCCCAACTCTTGCACAATGCTTATGGAGCCAACTTGGATCTTATGCAACACTTCCATTGATCTCAGGTTTCCAACACCATCTGGAAGCTGAAACCTCCCACCATTAATCCGTAGGCACATCAACCTTGTGAGCTTAATCACAGTCAATGGCAGTCTTGTACTTTTAGGAAGATCCAACACCTGCAAAAACTGCAACTTTCCAATCTCTTCCGGGAACTCAAGAAATCCTCTTCCAGATAGACGTAGGTACCTCAAGTGAAGTAAACTCCCCAACTCTTGAAGGTTGAGACGGTCCTCCATAGTACCATCATAACCATACAAATCCAAATCTAATACACGCAAAACAACAAAGCTCGAGAATGGTGGCATTAGATCAACAGCAGGGGCAAATGTAACAACAGACCTTGCTTGTCTTATACAGTCAGACCTGAGAGGCCTGGTTTGACCTTCTTCTTTTCTAGCATTTTGGAGAGACCATCTTCGGACAATGCCTTCCGAAGAAATGGTATCACTAGTACCACTCACAATAGTAACAAAGTTTTCTTCACTTGACAAGGAACAAATTAGATCAAGCACACTATCGTGTACGCGACAAGCATATACAGATCCAAAATCATCATATACCGGCTGGATCAAACTTTTGTTCAAAAGCTCATTGAAGTAAGTTTCTCCAACCTCAAAGAGACTAGTCTTTGCTTTTCCACATTGGACAAAGCTTTCGGCAATCCACATCCATATCAACTGATCTTTCATGACCTCGCGATCTTCCGGAAACATGCCTAGATATAATAAGCATGTCTTCAGATGAGGACGAAGGTCATAATAGCTAAATGATAGTATCCTCATCATCTCCTTGGCACTATGGTTTTCAGTAAGTCCACGACCAATAGACTCCAGCAAAACATGCCACTCATCCAGTGAATTTGCTCTTTCATCACTAGCCAAAATACTAGCTATTGTAATGATTGCCAATGGTACACCACCACATTTTTTCAATATATCTTCAGAAACTTCTTTGAACTCATGAGGACATCCACTCTCTTGAGAAAATATAAGTTTATGGAAGAGCCTTCTGGAATCATCATCACTGAGAGGTTCCATTTGATAAACTGAATCATTAGTCGACGAGCAACATAATTTAGATACATTGACTATACGAGTTGTCGTGATTAGCCGACTACCATAACCATTAGCCCTAGAGAATGCCCAATTGATGGTTGTCCATAATTTCTCGTCCCATATATCATCAATTACAATGAGGTACCTATACCACTTAGAGATCATTGCTATAATTCATATGTAACAGGGTAAGCCTAAAAGGGCCCAATTTTAGATAATCTAGCATTATGAACAGGAGATCAGATTTTGGAAGAAACATTTTCAAATAGTTAAGATGCAATGGACAAAAAAACGGATGAACTAATTGATGGATTAACGATCATGTCTCAATCAAGTACATTTAGCCACACATTTTCTAATATTGCCACACTAATAAGATGGATCCTCAAGCTCGAAGAACCCCATAGGGCAATAGTAGTATCTCCATGAAAAAGGTGATGTAGTAGTATATCATACTTATTAGACTTGCTCAACCAAAACCTGTGAAGTCTAGATTATTATAGTTTTCTTCTGTAACGATAAAATTTATGGACACTTTTATGGGTTCATGTGCACATATAGAATATCCTAGAAATTATTTGTATTAATACAGAAAAGTGTCGTAGTATGCTCTTTTATTATATACCCTTTTATTCAATGTTTGTATCTGAAAAAGGGTGTAGGCCCAAAAGTCAGGTCGGTAGTGAATTTGTCCATGCAATTCACTTCTGCGTATTTTGTAGTAAGTAATCAAGTAAATTTAAAGTGATAAAAGTGTAATAACTCTTGCACATGTATAAAGAGGTATATATGAGAGTTATTTACCCAAAACCACCACACTTGAGGCTAGGGTAACAACTTAGTACCACTTTTCGGACAGGGCACAAAAAACCACCAATTTTGTGCCTAATGACTAACGGGGAGCACTGATTGCCTGATAAGCACGTGAAAATAGTGAAACTGACAAGTTGGACCCACCTGTCTGACTGACGTGGCATTCTTGTGTGGACAATTTGCTGAGTTGGACAAGGGTCCCACCTGTAAGTGACTCATATGTTTGTCTCTTTTCCAAACAAATTTCTTTTTCTAGTGGGCATTTCAACAAACAGGTAAAGGGCGCTGACCTGCACGCTGTCGGCATGGCTCGCTGCCGCCCACTCTTGCTCACAGCGCACTCGACCACCGGAGCTGCTCCCGCCGGGGAGCTCGCCACCGGAGTGTCGTACCACCACTGACCCTCCTTCCCATCCTTGCTTGCCTCGCCCGAGCCCTCCTGTGCTCGATCCGTTCGCCGACTAGGCCGCCGCCCCAGCTCCTTGCGTGGACGGTGCCGAAGACCGTAGCCGCCGCGAGCTTCCGGTCGTGCTCCAGGTTGCCCACGGCATGCTCCTCTGTCCTGCCAACACACCACGTCGACGGATGGTCTCCACGCGCGAGCACTCTATCGACGACGGCAACCCCACGAGGAGCCTCACGGGCAGGTGGGTGCACACCTCCAGCCTGCGGAGCTCGTCGCCAGCCTCGTGGACGCGGGCGCCATGAGCTGCCATCACCTCCCGCAAAAAGTTCCGTGCTATAGCCCACTCCGGCGAGCCCCGCCATGGCCTCCGGCCGCGACCTCCCTCCTAGTCGCCGCTGCGGGCTGGAGGGGCCGACGGCGCTGCTGGTGTTTCTTTGGAGAGGTCAAGCATAGGCGTCTTGCTAGGAGGTTCCCGCGGCCGAGGAGGCGCCGGAGTTGACATGCGGAGGACGCCATGGTGGCTAGGCATTGGGGGAAGATGATAGGAGGAATAGGTAGAGGGCACGGGGAGAATGATAGGAGGAAAAGGAAGAGGGCACAGGGAAGAAGCTCGTCGGAGCGACGGTGCTCGCCGGCCGGCGGAGCTCTGGTGGGTGCGGCTGCCGCTGGATACGGCCGGTTGTGTCGGGGTGGGTGGGGAAGAAAGTGGCTTGGGGAGAGAGGGGATGAATAAGAGAGCCCGACAGGTGGGGCCTTTGGCCACCTCAGCAAATTATCCATGTAGGCATGCCACATCGGCCGGTCAGGTGGGCCCAACTGGTCAGATTCGCTGTTTTCGCGACCAAATTCGAGCATCAGTGCTCCGCGTTACAGATTAGGCGCAATTTTGATGGTTTTTTGTGCCCTGACTCAAATGTGGTATCAAGTTGTTACCCTAGCCTCAAGTGTGATGGTTTTGGGTAAATAACTCTATGTATGACATATGAGTACATATTTATAGTCGAGAGAGTGGAGGAGATGGTATGAGGATCCGGCAAGGAGGACAAAGAGTTCAAGGGGGTTTGGGATAGGAGCACATGGGAGTCACTATGGTCTGTGTTTCACTTAAGGTACCATATACTATACATGATAGAATACAAAGTAACCATGTCAGGTTAATTAAGTGGGACAAAGGATTCAACATAAAATCTTTGACATTATGTAGTTCATCCCCCTTACGCACAATCTGCTTCGTAGTAAACCTGTAGTCAAACTTCTAAATTTTCTAACACTAATTAATAAAAAGAAATAGTATTTGAATTCATTCGGTATGGATTATGCTACTGGATTTGTCATGAGAACATCTTTTTATATAATGACTCACATACATTGTGACGCCCGGCTAATTAGGCTACAGTGATCCCCCGCTAATGCTGCCATGTCACCATGATTACTGTTGATAGTCTCGCGATGATTCAAAACTCGTTCAAATTCAAATTTGAAATAAAGTCAAACTAGAAGAATTTTCAAAAGTCAAAACTAAAATGTTCTAAATGTAGCAAGTAATTCATAATAAATATTGGTGGAGAAACCAAACCTTTAAAACATGTTTAAATGCTCAAAAGTAATTAATCCAGTGGCTAAAACAATTAAATAAATGACTTTTGTATTTTATAAAATCCTAAACTAATTTATTTGGAAGTCAAGCTTTTATGGCAGAGGCTTAATTTACAACACTAATTTAGGCACTAATTATTTATCTTAATAGAGTTAAAATAAATTGGATCTAAAAGAAAACAGAAAAGAAAATAAATAAAAGAGAAGAATAGAAATAAATAAAAAGATAGGAAACAGAAACTAACCTACTATGCACCTGGGCCTTGATGTGAACAGGCAAGGCCCAGCCCACCTGGAGCTCGACCTCAACCTCTCTGTTCATCAGAGGCTAGGTGGACGCCGCGCCGCCGTCCGTGGCCATGGATGGCCACGTGCTGAACATCCAGCACCACCCCGGCGTCTATAAGGCCCTCCTCGACCCCGTACGCGAACCCTAGCCCCCCTCATCTCACCCTCTTGCGCCGCCATCATCGTTTTTGTTCGCGCCCGAGCGGCTGCCCGCCATGGCCATCGTCGTAGCCGCGGCCAGCACGCTCGCTGTCGCCTGAGAAGAGGTGCAGGAGGACGGACGTACTCCTCTACTTCGTCTACACCACCGGATCGACGCCGTAGAACTCCAACGCCGCTGCCCGCTTCATCTTCATCCTCGGACGCCGTCGGACCTCCTCGTCAAATTCGCCGCCGTCTGCAGCTCCTAACCTTCCACCGGCCTTTCTTGTGCCCCGCGGTGAGCTCCTCGGCGATTCCCCCTAATTTCCCCGTCGATTCCATGATGTATCACCGCTCCCCGCAAGCGCCGAATCTCGTCGTCGCCGTGGACGACGTGCCTCTCGTTGCCGAGTTCTCTAAGCCTCCCAGTGTCTTCCGTCATGCCTGTAGTGACCTATAGCTGCTTCCTAGATGCTCCTTTTGCTCACCCTCGAGCTGTAGCCGACCTGCCGTAAACACCATGCTCCGGCCGCCGCCGCCGCGGCGCCGCGTGCTCGTTCCCGTCGAGCTTCGGCGCCTCCCGCGACCTACCGCGATCTGACCGCGCGTAGCCATATTCAGTCGCACCTTGTCGCCACTCGCCGCGCCTGCACACACTGCCTCACCCAGGTCGCGCCGCTGTGCCGCCTGCGCGTGCGCGCGCTTGCTGCTACCTGCTACTGCTGTTGCCGCTTTCTACTACCTGCCGCTGCTGTTTTGCTGTTCTACTGCCGCTGTTGCCGTGCTCTTTGCTGCTGCTACTCTTGCCGCAGTTGCTGCTCCTTGCTATTGCCGCTGCTACCTGCTCTCGCTGTAGCTGCTATTGCTGGCCATGGCCTTGTCCATGGCCAAGAACACCATGGGCGTTCTGTGCGTGTGTGTGACCGGCTGGGCAATTGCCAATGGAGACCGGCCCTGATTAGATTAGGGACTAAGCCCCGTGTAGTACTAACCCACCCCACTTGAGTCTATTATATACATGGAGCCCCCACTAGGTAAATTGTTTAACTAAAATAATTTTAACACATGTCCCACTGACGCTAAATAAAACCAATTAGTTAAAATAGTTTAACACCAGTCCATGACATGCGGGCCCTTTGACCATGTTGAACAGTCAACGTTGACTGAGTCAACTGCTGACTATGCACAGTTGACTTTTACCCTCTCCCATTGTCAGCCACACAATTACACCCCTGGTACACTTCTCTGTGTACCCATAGCATTTAGTATTTATTTGAATTTCGAATTAAATAAAATACTAATTTTAGAAAATGTTTAAAACTTTAAAATTTAATATAAAATAAACCGTAACTCTGATGAAAATACTTTGTACATGAAAGTTGCTCAGAACGACGAGACGGATTTGAATACGCAGCCCGTTAGTCCGCCACACATCCCTATCATATCAAACCTGCAACTTTTCCCCTCCGGCATGTCTATCAGAAAACGCGAAACATCGGGAATACTTTCCCGGATGTTTGCCCCCCCTTCACCAGTATCACTTACTACCGCGTTAGGTCGCCTCTTGGATCGCGCATTACCATGTTTTACTTTGATTATTCTGTTATTTATTGTGTTCCCCTCCATTACTTCTTTCCGGTAGACCCTGAGACCGATGTCGGTGCCCCTGTGATCGACTACATAGACGACCCCTCCTTCTTGTCTGAGCAACCAGGCAAGCCCCCCCCCCCCTCCTTGATCACCAGAT
>NC_057797.1:15178922-15182564 GCF_018294505.1 Triticum aestivum
AGATATCGCCTATTCTCCTCTATACTGCTTGCATTAGAGTAGTGTAGCATGTTACTGCTTTCGTTATTCCTATCCTGATGCATAGCCTTTCTTTGCTACTACTGTTGATACCTTTACCTGCAATCCTACTTGCTTAGTATAGGATGCTAGTGTTCCATCAGTGGCCCTACACTCTTGTCCGTCTGCCATGCTATACTACTGGGCCGTGATCACTTTGGGAAGTGATCGCGGACATATACTATGTACTTTACATTGTTACATTATCTGTGATACTGTTCGGAGTTGGGGGCTGAAGGGGCAGGTGGTTCCACCCAGGTAGTGGTGGGCCTGGGTTCCCGACGGCCCGTGACTGTTACTTTGTGGCGGAGCGACAGGGCAGGTTCGAGACCACCTAGGAGAGAGGTGGGCCTGGCCCTGATCGGCGTTCGCGGATACTTAACACGCTTAACGAGATCTGGGTATTTGATCTGAGTCTGGCCATTTGGTCTATACGCACTAACCATCTACGTGGGAGTAGTTATGGGTATCCCGGCGTCGTGGTATCAGCCGAAGCCTTCGTGACGTCAGCGACTGAGCGGCGCGCGCCAGATTGGACCGCTTGACGTGACTTCCGTTGTACTGGAGGTTGCTAGGTCTGCTTCCGGCCGCGCACGCAACGTGCAGGTGTGCTCAGGGCGATGGGCCCAGACCCCTGCGCGCTTAGGTTTAGACCGGCGTGCTGACCTCTCTGTTGGTCTAGGTGGGGCTGCGACGTGTTGATCTCCCGCGGCCGGCATGACCCAGAAAAGTGTGTCCGGCCAAATGGGATCAAGCGTGTTGGGCTATGTGGTGCACCCCTGCAGGGAAGTTAATCTATTCGAATAGCCGTGTCCCTCGGTAAAAGGACGACCCGGAGTTGTACCTTGACCTTATGACAACTAGAACCGGATACTTAATAAAACACACCCTTCCAAGTGCCAGATACAACCCGGTGACGGCTCTCCAACAGGGCATCGAGGAGGAGATCGCCGGGTAGGATTATGCTATACGATGCTACTTGGAGGACTTCAGTCTACTCTCTTCTACATGGTGCAAGACGGAGGCGACCAGAAGCGTAGTCTTCGATAAGACTAGCTATCCCCCTCTCATTCTGACATTCTGCAGTTCAGTCCACTGATATGGCCCTTTACACATACATCTATGCATATGTAGTGTAGCTCCTTGCTTGCGAGTACTTTGGATGAGTACTCACGGTTGCTTTCTCCTTCTTTTCCCCCTATCCCTTCTACCTGGTTGTCGCAACCAGATGTTGGAGCCCAGGATCCAGACGCCACCGTCGACGACGACTCCTACTACCCCGGAGGTGCCTACTACTACGTGCAGCCCGCCGACGACGACCAGGAGTAGTTAGGAGGATCCCAGGCAGGAGGCCTGCGCCTCGTTCGATCTGTATCCCAGTTTGTGCTAGTCTTCTTAAGGCAAACTTGTTTAGCATATGTCTGTACTCAGATATTGTTGCTTCCGCTGACTCGTCTATGATCGAGCACTTGTATTCGAGCCCTCGAGGCCCCTGGCTTGTATTATGATGCTTGTATGACTTATTTTATTTGTAAAGTTGTGTTGTGATATCTTCCCGTGAGTCCCTGATCTTGATCGTACACATTTGCGTGCATGATTAGTGTACGATTTAATCGGGGGCGTCACATACATATTAATGAAGAATTAACGATCAAAGTTGCTCATTGGGTAGTATGCCAAATATTGAATGTCATCCATGGGATACTATGACACTAATATCTTTCACCTCTTTTTTTTGTGGGATTGGGGAGTAACTTGACAATTCCTATACACATTTTTTCCACAGCTATCATCTCAATGGAATTGGCTAGTTACCATCATTAAGTGAGTGGCATGTGTGATATGTACGTACCTCTTGTTCTCGAGGCGTAGTTGGATTTTGTCAATGAGTTGTCTTTCATTCAACATGGTGAGCTGACCTTTGTCCTTTTCAGGATCAAGCTCGTGCAGGATGTCCATGAAAACCTCCTTCGCATTAGCATTTCGACTGACGGGAACAAAAGCCCTGCAGTCGAAATCTCCCTTGATCTTGTCATAAACTGCTTTGACAAGAGTTGTCTTGCCCAATCCTCCAAATCCAACAACAGAGACGATCTTCAACTTTTTCTTGGACATGTCATCCCCCTCCGAGAGCAACTTCATTATCTCTTGATCCCTTGTTCCGGTAATGCCAACAAGATCTGTCACTTCCTTGTACAGAGCCCCAAGGCGAGGATCGATGGGAGTCACGGCAGCAGGCCTAGCGACAATATTGTCAATATTGTACCTTTGACGCCTGTTGGCAACCTCTTCTACTTGCTTATTGATGGCCTTGATTGCTTTGGCAATATCATGGCAAGTCTTCCCCTTGGTGAACAAGCCTACCATCTTCTTGGCGAACCGTTTGAGTTTCTTCGGGTTGGCGGCAGGCTTGGAGCCATCATCGACACGCACCAAAAACTTGTCGACGACGTCCTCCATGTTGAAGGAGAGCTCCCTCACCTCCCCTGCCCAGATCTTGACCTGCTCGTCGAGCTGGTCCCGCGGCACCTCGCCCACCTTGTTGAGCGCAGCTTGCATGCTCTTCATCTCTTTCTCAAGAGATCTGACGCCTTCCTTGACGCTCTCCTTCAGCTTGTACTCTTCCTTGAGGAGCTCGACCAGCTTGGGCAGCAAGGAGCCCATAGCGCCGGTTGCCATGCTCATGGTCATGGCTTGATTTTTTTTGTAGCTTTGTTGTTTGGTTGAGGAGCGTACAACGGTTGTTGTGAGGTTAGGTGCTTCAGCCCTATTCTTTATAGGACCCGGACAAGTTCTCATCAACGTTAAGGTTATGGAGTAGACATTTGTTTTGGCCGGCCAGGCGCAGTAGAATGTTAGTAAGCAATAGTACAATCGCACTGATCTAGGCGCTGAATGCACATGGCACAATGTTACATTGATTCCTGTGATCACATGCATGGATGCACATGGATCAAGGCCGGCTTAACGTGTGTTTGGCTCTTTGTGCCGAGCTTTAGTACTTCACCAAGGAGATCACGGACTTGGTTTATTAGTCATGACATACAGCTTGATTTTCGACCCAATTGTTGTTGTAGAAAAAGGTCCACTATACTCTGAGAACAGATCTCCAGCTCCTAGTATTTTACTAGTACTCGATCGACGGCTGATGACCGTTCGGTGAGGAGGCCTGTGGCCCATCGGTTGCATCGACCAGAGAAACGATGACGGCGAATCCACGAAAGATGGCTCCAGTGGACGGAGTACATGGGCCCTGTTTGGATAAGGGGATAAGGGGGTTAGAGTTATTATGGGTTAGTTGAGGCAGAAATAACCCTAAAATATCCAAACGGGTGGGTTAGAGTACAGTTCTTTGCATCTAATCCAGCAAAAAAAACCAACCCGGTGGGGAGCTGCTTATTGGGGTTAGATGCGGTGGGTCCCAGTAAAAAAATCATCGCCCGCATCTGCATCGCATCTCGCTCCCCGCATCGCATCTCGCTCCCCGCCGCCGCCATTCGCTCCCCGCCGTCCGCCCCCGTCCTCCGCCCTTCGGCCCCGCCCTCCGGCCCAGCCCTCCGCCCTCCGCCCTCCGCCCCCATTCTC
>NC_057797.1:15182829-15201037 GCF_018294505.1 Triticum aestivum
CGCCCCTCCGCCCCCTGCCTCTGCCCCTCCGCTCCTCCCGTTCCCGTCCAACAGCGGCGCCCCCAGGCGCGCACTCCGGCGGCCGCCGCACCGGTCGCCCAACCTGCCATGGATGGCGACGGCCTCGAAGGGTGGGGTTCACAGCCCTCTGCAAGCTGCCCAGCTACCCACGCCGATCTCGACCTCAACTCGCAAGCTTCGCCGTCGGAAGGGTTCCCAGGGCTTGGGTTGTATGGAGCTTTCCTCCAGAGCAACGACGAGCAACTCCTCCCTGGGCGCGACAGGGGCTCCGGGCTCCCTCACTATCGCCCACCACGTGCTGGAGCAGGAGATGGATGGGCGAATCCGTCGCCATTCTTCGTTCGGCAACTGAACTTTGGCGGCTCTTCGACAGCGGCAGCTGGTCGCAGAGGAGGAAATGGTGGCGTGTTCCTCAGCGGGTCGTCCATGGGGGCAGGCGGCGGCTCCTTGTCAGCGGGTGCCGGTCGTGGAGTAGGCGGCGTTGTTCGGCAGCGAGCCAACTCGGCCGCCGCGGCACCCGGCCGCCGTAACCAGCGCACCGGCACGACGAGCCGTGGCAGTGGTGGCGGCTATCGCATACCGCCTCCCCAGGCGCCGCGGAGTGCCCTCCGTGGGCAAGCATCCGGCTCCGGCACTCCCTTTGACAATGGTGATGAAGAATTGGAGGACGATGTGGAGGAGTTAGCGAGATCCGGAGGTCCCCTGGTGAGCCAAAGCAATCGAGCCCACTGGAATGATGCTAATAGTGCTTGCTTGTTAGAATTTTGCATTCAGCAACGTGAAGCAGGAACGTATAATGGTACAGTGATGAGTGGTGAAGGGTACCAAGCCGTTATCGACGGCTTACTTGCTAGAAGGGGGTTGGTATATAGCCGTTTGCAGGTGAAGAACCAGATAGTCGTACTCAAAAACACTTACACTTTCTGGCGATACATGCAAGTGCATACAGGGTTGGGGAGGAAACCAGATGGAACCATTGATGCCGACTCTGAGTTCTGGATAACACACACAGAGGTAGACTTTTCACTAAAGCTAGTTACTTGAATTTTCAAGTGTGCTCTCATATCTTAAATAGTTTCTTTCGCAAAAATAATAATATCATAACTAGTTTATTTGTTCACTATCCTGCAGAAGAAACCATACCTACGGAAGTTGCAGTGGGGTCCTCCAGCAAACGAGGAGTTGCTTGATCAATTGTTCAGAGGTTACACTGTGGATGGAAGCACAGCCTTTGTGCCTGGAGATGATTACGGTCAGAATCAAGGGCAAGATTTAGGTGCAGGAGAGGAAGAGGAGGAGTTTCAAGGAACACCTACAAGCAACCAGAGGAGCCAGAGATGCAAGAGGTCAACAAGCACTTCGAGCACTTTGACCAGTCCATTGAAGAAGAGCAAGAGCCCAATGGTGAAGATTGTGAAGGACATAGCTAGTACCTTCAAGGAGTCTGTCGCAGCCAACACTAAGCAAATGAGAAGGCTGCATTTTCTGTGAAGAGGTGTCAGGAGCTAGCATTTGAGTGTGGCATTGAGCAAACAATTGACTCTGTCTATGCTCTGCCCAAGATGTTCGAGACGGAGTACCAAAGGGAGTTCTTCTGTGTCCTATTAACACACGAGCTTAGGTTGGGTTACTTCATAGGAGCTATAGATGGGACACATGTAAAGGTTGTGGTGGATAAGAGTAAGAGGGTTCAATACTTGAACAGGCACAATGAAACCAGTCAGAATGTGCTTGCTGTTTGTGATTTTGACATGAGATTTACATTTGTGATGTCGGGATGGCCTGGTTCAGCACACGACATGAGAGTTTTCAAAGATGCCATAACTACTCATCGTCACAAATTTCCACATCCACCACCAGGTTTGCTACTTGAACCGTCTTGCACTAATATTTATCCAATTACACTTGTTCATCTTATTCTCATTGTGTGCCTTTGACAATATGTAGGAAAGTATTATGTGGTTGATGCGGAGTTATTTAAGTGCTATACATGAAAGTGCAGTTCGCATCGTATGCACTTGGATCTTAATATATTATGGCCGTCAAATACCGGTTGCATATAACCTCAAATTATTGATGCGGACGGACCTGGACGTATGTGTTTGTACTCCTGGGACTTATTTATAAACTTGCTCAGTTGGTATGATATTGGTCAAACGACTAGAACGACACACTGAACTTTGGTTTGTGTATGAATTCAGTTATTCCTATTGTAGATACAAACTTAGTCCTTTTAGCTGATATAATTATATCAACTGTACTTTTTTCTTAGATTTCTTTTTTCTCATTTAGTCATTACTTGTTGCATTCATTTCCTTTTTTAGTCTATCGGTTTTTAGAGTTTTGGTCTGTTTTGTACTGGATGGACTACTAGTGCCAAAGTTGAAGATTTGCCTGGTTGCGCTGCCTCCCAACCAGGTTGATCTAGCGCTTGAGGCTGCTGTGTGGGTAGGAAAAACGACCTAAACCAAATTGAAAAACAGATGGCTGGAAACTAGGCACTCCCTAGTTTTTTACTGTGAGCAATCTCTGTTTATTTGCATGTGTGTTGCTCCTCCGTCCGCTGATTTTTTTTGCACAAGATAGTGGTCTCTCATGCAATGTGAATTATTCAGTACAGGTTATTTACATGATTTTTGGATTGAATCCATCCGGAGTCTACGTTAATAACTGGTTATATACTAACTTTGTGCCGTGCTACGATGATTTTTTAATGGAAGGATCAGATACCCAAATTTGAGATACATCGTTGCAAACTGACCATAATGTTTTGTATGGAAAAAATAAAATTTATCATGTTTTTGATGCTTGATTTGTAAAGATAATTTGTTTATGTCATTTCTGAGCGGGAGGAGGCCACACAAGAGGCGACCACAACAAATCCGGCTGAAAAGATGGCCAAATGATTAAGAAAGTTCATTTATTGTCAATCTAACCCTCTCATCCAAACACCACCAAAGTTAGAGTTAGTTCAGGGTTAGACAGAAGTTAGAAACTAACTCTAACCTCTAACTAAGTTAGAGTATCCAAACAGGGCCATGGATCTGACAATGCCTGTCATTTCAATTGGAGGGAGTACTATTGGTGTTGCACCTTGGCTTAAGCATGGGCCGTTTGGTTTGTAGTAGTGTCGTACTGTTACCGGACCGAAAGTATATTATACGTATGTATAGCAGCAGTCATTTGAATTTGGCGACAGGGAGAACAAGTCCGTAGCTAGATTACTGAGTAGTGACGCTTGTGTTAGTGGCGTCCTCGTGGCTGATCGGTCTTGTGCACATACTATACTATAAAGTATTGTACTACTAAGTACTCCCTCCGTCCCATAATATAAGAACCTGTAGTATCTAAGAAATACTAACATGATGGCCGACATCGAGATGCATGCGCACAAGTGGCAGGGCACACCGGTGCTCGAGCACCAGAAGGGCTTTAAAACTTTTCTCCCGCAATCCATGCGACGCTCACGTGAAATCTTCTCGGCCTCCTCATCAAATTAATCTAACTCCCTGAACTCATAGCTTTGGGTCACTTGTTTATCCCCTGCCGGCCAACTTGTTGTACCAGTAGTTCGTCATCATTGGGAGGCTACTGGCTGGATGTCCAAACTTTGGTTGTCGAAACATGTGCTCTGCATTGGGAGCCTCGAGACTCCCTGCACAGTGACTTCGTCTTTTTGACGGGAAAGAAGGTCAGGACCCCCATTGGTAATTTCAATACTACTCGCATTGGTAGTAGTATTAGTGTGAATGTGTGATCCACTGATGCTCAACTCCTCCAACATGCAAACATGGTGTGTTTGTCCAGACTCCAGACTTGTGAGCTAGTATATGGCTCATCTCATTGATCCCCTCAAATTAGAGCCTATTTGGTTTCAATAAGTCACGTGACTTATAAGTCAGATGACTTAAAACCAGTGACTTATAAGTCACGCTTGTTTGGTTGCCACCTGACTTATAAGTTATCTGAGCACATCTTCCCACCTTATTTTTTCATGTAAAGGTGATGGGACCCATTTAAAAGGGGGCGACTTATAAGTTTTAAGTTGGGGTGGAGCAACTTATGACTTATAAGTTGGGGTGACTTATAAGTTGGGTTCGTTTGGCAAAATAAGTCACTTTTTGCACTTTTCGACTTATAAGTTGGTGATTTATTTGAAACCAAACAGGGCATTAGTTTACGGCCGTTCACTGTACAGTGATAGATGTGAGCCTCTCTAATGTGACTAACCACTACTACCGTTAGAGCACAACTATTTCCGGATGTAGGGAGAGTAATAATAAATGAAAAACTGAGTAAAAAAACGGGTCGGAGGCAACAGCAAACGCATATGCCCTAAGATGAGCGGACCCATTAGAAATGATGCTGTTCGATGGGTTGAACAAAAACTAGGGTTTTCATTACCTCTTCCCTGGTGGCAAGCTGGCCGTGCTTGAGGCGTTTATTTGAGCAAATCTGTCATAGCCCGTGTCTTTCTTTTTTGAAGCAAACAGAGGAACCTACTGGTACAGCGAAAAAGAGGTCCTGTCCTCGAACACCTACATCAAAATTCAATAACATCATTTACCCACATAAAATTAATTAGCAGCCCTCGCATACACGACCACTTCCATACGCAAGTGTTTGTTTTCAGTTGGTTCCTTCAACTTGTGATGGGGTCCATCTAATTTATTACTCAACTTAGCTGATGCAACCGCGCCCTTTCAGGAAGTATAATTAGGCACACCTTTTGAATGGTGGAAAGTTTCATTAATTATTCCGCCTCTCTGGAAAACATGAGAATGCATGCATATATATACGAAGTACGACATTTATATCCAAAGTTTGCTTGTCCGCTAACATAATTTGACAAGATAATGGGCTATCATTGTGTCAATGGATTAGTGCTATTATCTTGGAATCTGTCAAATGAGAATATTTATCCCAGGGTGGAGTTAGCAGGCGAGCAACTGCCCAAACCGTGCTAAGGTCCAGGCCACTTCCTTCCACACCAGGTAGAACTGCAGGCAAATGACCAAGTATTTGGTTTGGTGAACACTCGTCCTTCATTGTCCTCCTTGACGCCGCCTCCACCCTCCAGCACATTTGAATATTTCTCTCTTGATTTGCATGGAGTATCACCTCTTTCAGTGACATCATGAACAATAACACCTCCTTCCTTTCTTCAGAAAACAGTTCTTTCGATGCCCGAAGGCATCGCAGGGAAATCCCAGGTTTCCAAGCAGGGCCTTGCTCTGTTTTCACAGGATCTGACATGAATTGTAATTACGGAAAAATAGTTTTCACAAACGATGGAACAAATACATAGTCCATGAAGATTTTTCTAGTCTACTTGTTCTGCTACAGTAAAATGCACCAGGACACCAAACAAGTGCGCTACTGTGGTACCATTTAGATCTGCACTCAATATTCTGGCACTTGTACTGCCATTTTACAGTCACTTTCTTAGCATTACAAACTGCTCAACTATACATGTTACAGGAACACTGATATCGTCTGCACTTATGGGACACAGAGCCACCTTCACAATTCAACCAGAGATAACAGTCTTGACATCTAACCAGATGGAGTAGTAATGTTTGATGTAATCTCTGACGAGCATCTCTCTATACGATGACAGGTTCCTGTCCGACAACAGTTCCTTGATCCGACTGTAAATCCTCGTCGAGTCCGGGTGTGCAAAAGAAGCACGCTATCAAGACCCTTGGAGCGGCACTCTTTGCCATCACCCTATGTTCCACACTCCTGATCCCGTCATGGGAGACCAACTGAACAATTCGAAACAAACAATCAGTTCAGAATGATCAAGCATGGCACTTGTGTGTCAAATAATAAATTCAGGCTTGGTTGAATCACACTGTGTGTATATATACCTGTAAGAGATTACGAATGTTCACGATGAATGCTCCAGACGTAGGCGTGACATCTACCCACCAGTCTTGATGGAGGATACGGAGGCCACCGATATCGTCTTGGAGAAGTATGGTCAGGAAGCAGGAGTGTGAATGCCGGCTTGTCCCGATGGCGAGTTCAGGCTGGGGGCAGGGAGGGTAGTAGTGACAGAGTATGATCTCGGTTTTAGCCCAAGAGCTTCTCAGAGCAGCTCGAACAAAGTGTTCCCCAAATTCCTCACTTGTTCGGCGTATTCAAATAGTGCATCGCTGTGAATCAACACAAGGAACATACGATCACTCTGAATAATAAAAACAGAACAGATAATTAATATTAAATCAGTAAATCTCATTAAGCTAATATAGTTCAACCCGAAGTAATTTCATTTGATAATTCAGCTCTGATCAATACATAAGTTAGGTTCACTCAATTCAGCTATCCACCATGAAAAGCATACCACCATCAGTACTAACTGTAAATTACGCCAATTCTATGAAGAGAGAGAAAACAGTGGCATCCGTTGTGTTACCAGTAGGACAGTATGAATATTATCACATCTCATTGTCCACTACGAAATGTGAGCAGTGGTTCATTTTTAGAAAGCCTACAACACTTCTGTTCTAGTACGAGGCTTGCATATTTATCTATTTGTACATACATAAACACAGTAGTTTGAACTGTTGCTTGAGAAGCCGAGGTAAAACTTTCAAGGATTCATCTTGTTCCTGTTTTCTGTGTGGTAACGTAAACGGATCTGATCCATGGGGATTTGCTACAGATACTCTCAACCACACGCAATTAATCTTGCGGATTCAAATTCTGCTAGGAGCCTAGGAGGAACTACTGTCAGGGAACCTGCAGAGCACTCACCGCCAGCTGTCCGGCAGGTCGCGTCGGCGGCGAGGCCAGAGAAGCCGGAGCAGAACAGCTTGCAAGTGTATTCTCTGCTCTGCTTCGTCAGCTTTCACCAAAGTTTGATGCTTTGACTGCTATTATCTTCTACTAATGACTTTATAAAGTGCTTGAGTAAAAAAGAAAAGTAGTCTATTTCTGTTCCGCAACTAGTGGCCATCCAACATTATCTACTTTTGGTTTTGAAGCTTTTAAACATCAAAAACTGAACAAATTTGACCCCTTAAAAGCAGCAGCTTAATTTGATGGATGATACGGCAGTCACATCACAACCCCATCGAAAAAGAGAAAACCGATAGGACAGTGAAAAAAAAATGATAATAGCAAAAGATCATTAATTTCTGAAATGGACATCAAGTTATATAGGATTGGACCCCTCCTCCTTTATCAGATACGGACCTGCTCCCCCTCCCCGTGGGTTGGGTGGGTCAACTGACGACGTTCCCACCATCACCATGCAAACCAAGCTGCAGCCAGAGAAGCTCTCACAGATGGACCTCAGGGATTCAAAACCTATGCTTGAACACATTCCGTAAATTATTCACCAAGTGGTCAGCTTGTTAAGCTATCAACAATTTTTTTGCAAAGATTACGTAAATTATTCTGGCTGCCCCCCAATATATGTCACCAAGCGCCTAAATATCCGTCTGAGATGATAATCTCACTTCATTAGACAGAATTTATTTCCGTAAACGCTGTGATCTAAATAAAGTGGTTGTTCTCCTCGACAAGTAGAATAAGAGTAGAGCAGAGCAGTTGCCCACTTGCCCTGCTCCCCGCCCTCATTCTACGACGTCGCACCGACAGACTACAGCCCCTATGTCTATGGCATCGGGTACAACGTGAGCTGCGTCAGTGGGGATGATCCAAGGCAAGCTCTTTATTTATATGGAGCAGCAGCTCCGTCAGATAGTGCAACAATGCTACTAGAAAAAATAACTGAAGATTGAACAGTTTGCCAATTCCTATGTTGCTCAACAGCTCAAGCCAAAATGAATGGTATATTAACATCGTCTATACTATCAGGACACAAACTAAACATCACAATTGACAACAGGAAATCAGAGAATGCAGTTTTTGCATTTAACCCGATGGAGTAGTAATGCTTGACGTAATCTCTCACAAGGGTCTCCCTGTACAACAGTGGGTTCCAATAAGACAGCAGCTCCTTGATCGGACCATACATCCTCGTCGAGGCAGGGTGGAAATGTGTCCTGAAGATGCTCGAACAAGTAGCTCGCTTTGAGTATGACTTGTCCTTGGTTGCACTCTATATCTGCCAGATAGCTCGGTTTGAGCCCAACAGCTTAGTAGAGCAGCTCGAACAAGGTGCTCCCCAAATTTTTCACTTGTACGTCATATTCAAACAGAGCATCGCTGCAAATCAACAGAAAGAAAATCTCGTAAACGAATTATGTTCAATGCGAAGTAATTCTGTTTCAAAAACTTAGCCATTAATTAATGTTGATAAGTAAGGATTAGCTTGCTCTAATGGAAGTAGTATCCTTAGGTTCACACAGTTCAGCTGTGCTCTTGCGCATTAACAGGAAATATATAGGCGGTTCCACTCCCACCATGAAAATCATACTACCATACCATCAGTACTAACCAAAGATTACTCCAATTTTAAAAAGAGATAGAGAAAGCAGTAACATCTGTTGTGTTAGCAGTAGGACATCCACAAGAGATAGAGAATAGTATTGCCAATTATTGTTACAAAGCATACTACAACCTGTCAGAAATTCCTAATTCTGTTTTTCTCATTGACGGTTACTTTCTGGAGGGGGCAAGTCAATGGGGGCAGATTGTTGAGAAAGTTATTTTCACATGTTTGTCCGGAAAAAAAATCCATGAAATTTTGTGTGACAAATTAAACTGAACGCCGTGCTAATTCGGTGTCAAACTGAAGCCGTTTGCCGATCTGCACATAAATTGAGTAGTTTGAATTACTTTGAACTAGTTTTTGAGAGCGTGAGATCAAAATTCCAAGGTTTCGTTTTGCACTCTTTTTTTTCTTCTGTAGTTGCGCTGGATATGTGTTGCATCTATGCCCGAATGTTTTGCGATAAGCAAAAAAGGATCTGATAGTTCCAAGCACACACAATTAACTACTGGCACAAAAGATTGCACTAGGAGGAATTAAATCAGAGTCAGGAAACCTGCAGAGCACTCACCGGCAACTGTCACCGTCGTCGGGTGGGTCGCGCCAGTGTTGGCCACCGGCGACTGGTATAGGTCGAAGTTGCAGTGGTACTTGACCGCCCTCGCCGGCTGACGCGAGTAGAGCCTAGCCTTGTCGGTACCCTCGCCGGCGGCGGCCTTGAGGAATCCTCGAGCCGCATCCGTCGCTGCCGCCATCGCCAGCTTGTCGGTACCCTCGCCGGCCGTTGTTGGGAAACGGCGACGCGGAAGATGCGGGCGAGACGTGTCCGCGGACACCAGAGAAGGCTCTGCTTTGCTCTGCTCTTCCTCTGCCATTTCTCTGGTGGTCAAGCTATTCTGTACTTTGCTGTTAACTTTCACCAAATAATCAGACTTTGACTGCCTGCTAATCTTGATACTACAAAAAACGCAAAATTGTTTCAAACTTTGACTGCTAACCTTGTTTTGGTTTGTACAAGCTTTGAAATTGGACAAAACAGACACTTAAACATTGAAATCCAAACATATTGGTCCCTCGAAACTGTATAATTAATGGATGATTGCTAGGAATATGACAGTCTAACCAAAAAGAAAAAGAAAAGAACAACAGGCAGAATAGATAGGAAGCTGAAAATATTACGAAAATCACGAAATTTTGTATACAAATTTCAAGCTATATAAGGTTGGACCCTCCTCCTTTTTCCGGGCTTGGGACCGGCTATGCATTAAGTGTAAGCTTAAAATTAGTTGCATAGGCGGAGTTCCCCCACCTCCCTCACCCCTCAAAATCCACCCACCGTCAGAAACCAAAACAAAAATAAAACTAGCAAATGGTATAAAACCTAGCACCTATATATATTTTTGGATTTTTTTCCTTGGCCAACATGCCTCTAGACGCTAGAAAGTAAACACAATCTTTTTTTTGTGGCTAAAAGGGACACAAGATATTTTTTATAAATAAATAAGAAAACTAAAGAGCATAGTAGTAAATAAATTTACTCATTTTTTTTGTTGGAGAAAATAAGTTGATCTTGAATGAGAAACAATAAACACACACATTAAACTATGAAAGGCATTTTTTTGTTTTTTTATATACTCCCCTCCCCATTTTTATTGCTTAAGCCTAGAAAGAAACTCAACTACTAGTAGTGAGCAAATACTTTCTTTTTTTGTAATTTTCTCATATCCTTTTCTCCTCTATTTTTTCCCCTCTTTGAGCCAAGAAATAAGCTCACGGAGTGACGATCGTTGGTCGACGCTGCAGCCGTGGATACGCATACGCATATGTCTTGCAGATGTGCGTCTCCAATAAACGATGGCAGCCTATAGAAACAAGTAGAGTCAGAAGGTATAGCAGGGCTAGCTATATGAATAAGTGTGGAAAAGAAAATCTATGCACGCACGTATACACAGTTTGTGACCTTTAAATGGTTTTCATTTTTTTTTTTTTTGCGGGGAAATGGTTTTCATTTCATCGGGAAACAAAACTGTATCTAACCTGCAGCTTCTTCAATCTGACTCTTCGTCCTTGGTGTAGACGTCCTCATCACGAGCATCTAAGGAAGGAAGAAAGAAATAAAGGCCGGTCAGTGATTCAGTAACGACAAGCATGCATGCATGCATAAAAAGGCACTAGGGAACGGAAACGACAAGCATCGTACCTTCTGGTATGTCCACGTCGAAATAGATTTTCAAGGTGGGGCGGTTAGGATGGGCGCGGAGGGCGTCCACCAGCGCAGCCTTCGCTTGCTTGGCCTCCCCGACAGTCACTCCAGAACGGCGGAACCAGACATCGATGTGGCGAAGGGACGACAGGTTCTCGATGCCCATGTCAAACCAATAGCCACCGGTGCCAGCTGCTTCCTCTTTCGCCACCCGCAAACCGATTTCGATGGTAACTTGATCGGCCTTGGGCAAAGCTCCTGGCTGGAACAATATTTGGCTCGGTGATTTGGAAGCCAAGAAGACATTTTCCAAACAACGGAACCCCTCGGCGCCAACAACTAGCGGCCTTTGGTTGTCGCTCAGTAACCAGAGAATCCGAAGAGCCGGTAACCTTCCAAGGAATTCCAGATCCTTCTGTCGCACAACCCCTACACTTAGTGCTAATTTGGAGAGTTGTGACAGATGATATGCATTCCATGCCGGCAGCGTAGATAATTTGACGCCTCTGCGCATGACAAACTCCTGGATACTTGCAGGGGGCAACCAACCTTCCCCCAACAGATCCATTGAAACTTGAGGCTCACAGTTGGCACTGATTTCTACACGCTGGATCTTTTGCATTTTCCCTAGTGACTCCACAAAAGCTTCCAGAAGCTCCGAGCTCTCAAACTGAATATTGAGCTCCCTCAGTCTGTGCATGCTCCCCAACTCTTGCACAATGCTTACAGAGCCAACTTTGATCTCATTCAACACTTCCATTGATCCCAGGTTTCCAACACCATATGGAAGATGAAGCCTCCCACCATCAGTACGTAGGCACATCAATCCTGTGAGCTTAATCACAGTCGACGGCAGCCTTGTTGAGCCAGGAAAAATCAACACCTGCAAAAACTTCAGCTTTCCAATCTCTTCGGGCAACTCAGTAATTCCGTGTCCAGATAGACGTAGGTACCTCAAGTGAAGTAAACGCCCCAGCTCTTGAAGGTTGAGATGGCCCTCCTTAATACCATCATATTCATCCAAATCTAACACACGCAAAACAACAAAGCTCGAGAATGGTGGCATTAGATCAATAGCAGGTGCAAATGTAACAACAGACCTCACTTTTCCTATACTCTCACATCTCAGAGGTCTGGTTTGACCTTCTTCTTTTCTACCATTTTGGAGGGACAATCTACGGACAATGCCCTCTGAAGAAATGGTATCACCAGTACCACTCACTATAGTAACAAAGTTCTCTTCACCTGACAAGGAACATATTAGATCAAGTACACTATCGTGTACACGACAACCATGTACAGAGCCTAATTCATCATATGTCGGCTGGATCAAGCTTTTGTTCACAAGCTCATTGAAGTAAGTTTCTCCGACCTCAAAGAAACTAGAATTTGCTTTTCCACATGGGATAAAGCTTTCAGCAATCCACATCCATATCAACTGATCTTTCATTATCACCCTATCTTCCGGAAACATGCTTAGATATAATAAGCATGTCCTCAGACGAGGAAGAAGGTCGTAATAGCTAAATGATAGTATCCTCATCATCTCATCTACACTGCGGTCTTCAGTAAGTCCACGGCCAATAGACTCTAGCAAAACATGCCACTCATCCAGTGAATTTCTTTTCTGACCACTAGCCAAAGTACTAGCTATTGTAATGATGGCCAATGGCACACCACCACATTTTTTCAATATACCTGCAGACACTTCTTCGAACTCACGAGGACATCCACTCTCTTGAGCAAATATACGTTTGAAGAACAGCCTTTTGGAATCATCATCACTGAGAGGTTTCATCTTATAAACTGAATCATTAGTAGATGAGCAACATAATTTTGATACACTAACTATGCGAGTAGTTGTGATAAGTCGACTACCAAAATTGTTACTATTAGAGAATGCATAGTTGATATGTGTCCACAATGTTGGGTCCCATATGTCATCAATTACGATGAGGTACCTACATTAATTATGAGATCATCATTGTAATTCATAAGTACACATGGTAGGCCTCAAAGGGTCAATTTAAAGATTATCTAGCATTATGAACATGAGATAATAGTCTGGAAGGAACAATGTAAATAGTTAAGATGCAACAGACATAAAGAAGCAATACACCACATAAAGGAGTGATGAACCAACCGACGGATTAATGACCATGTCACAATGGAAGTACATATAGGTCCAAACATCCTAGTATTACCATGATGATCTGCAATATTTTCAGGTAAAAGAGGATGTATTGCGAAAAAAGTGTAGATGACCATTTGTTGGTGCAATTCAATTTGGAGTACCATGTAATTTGTAATATCCTATTTTAAAGTGGTAAAAGTGGTGTAACTCATGCCTAAGAGGTATATATGACACAAGAGTATGCAAAAAAAAGAGTACATACTTCTGGCCCGGGTGGAGAAAAAATAGATGGAGCTGGCAGTAGGGAGGCGTAAGGGTTCAAGGCAGCAGGGAGAGGAGCATGTGAGAGATAGAAACAGAGGGGAGTTGTTGTGATCGGTGTTTAGTTCAAAGTAATATCTTGAAATCAGCTATAGTGGTGCTAAAGCGGAGTTAAATCAAGCTATATCAGGCAATTGTATGTGCATGGATTCTATTTAGTGGCATCCTACTCAAAGCATTGTAGTTGAGCTATATCCCGCTATTCAAATCTTTGGTTTTACTTGAGGTCCATATAATGTCTTTTCACATGACCTGGTAGAAAATACTTTATTTTCTAAACTAATTAATAATAATAAATTAAGTGCTCCATAGGGATTATGCTATTAGATGTGTCATAAAAAGTGGTTTCTTTCTATTTTTATACGATAACTCACTTCATAGTAATGCAAAATAAATGGTCAGAGCTGCTCATTGGACAGTATTCAAAATATTAAATGTCACCCAGTTGCTTGGAACTGTGGGAGTAACTTCGTAATCATATTAATTTGCACATTATTGCAAAACTACCATAGCAAATCATGGGCAAGAGATGATATGTGTGTACCTCTTGTCCGCCAGACCTTCTAGGAGTAGATCGATGAGTTGTCTTTCATTCGACAAGTTGAATTGACTTTCATTAATGCAAAGATCATCGCGGATTTTCTTCATATTACGGTCAAGAAGGATGTCCATGAAAACCTGCCTTGCCTCGGCATTTCGACCGACCGAAACAAAAGCACTACAACTGAAATCTCCTTTAATCTTGTCATAGACCGTCTTCACAAGAGTGGTCTTGCCCAATCCTCCGAATCCGACAACAGAGACAATCTTCAACTTTTTGTTGGACATGTCGTCCCCCTCCAAAAGCAAATTCATTAGCTCTTGATCCCTTTTTCCAGCAATGCCAACCAGCTCTGTCACTTCCTTGTACAGAGCTCCAAGACGAGGGTCGATAGAAGTCGTGGTAGGGAGGCTGGTGACCATACCGTCGACATTGTACATTGTTTGCCTTTTAGCAACCTCTTGGACTTGTTTATTGATGTCCTTGATCGCGTCAGCGATCTCATGGCGAGCCTTCCCCTTGGTGAACAAGCCGGCCATCTTCTTTGTGAGCCGCTTGAGCTTATTAGAGTTTTCTGCAGGCTCAGAACCCTCATGGAGATGCACCAGGAACTTGTCGACGACATCCTCCATGTCGAAGGACAGCTCCCTCACCTCCCCCGCCCAGTGCTTGACCTGCTCGTCGAGCTGCTCCCGCGGCACCTCCGCCACCTTGCAGAGGGCGAGGTGCATGCTCTTCATCTCTTTCTTGAGAGATTCGACGCCTTCCCTGACGCCTTGCTGCAGATTGTACTCCTCGGTGAGGAGCTTGGCCAGCTTGGGGAGCAGGGAGCCCATGGCGCCCGTTGCCAGATCCATGGCTCCCTTGCTCGTAATTGTTTGCTGTGTTATTTGGTGGATAAGCGCACAGTGGTTGATGTGTGTTTGGGTGTGCAGGGTTGCTGTTCTTTATAGGAACTCAGACGGCCAGCCAAGTTTACAATCATGTCCATATTTTTCTAGAAATGCATGTACTCCTAAATCATCTCAAAGTCGTCGGCGGGCGCCCTGTAACATGTGGTGATAATATTCACTTGTACAATCAAACTGATCTAGGCGTTGAATGAACATGGCATAACGTGCATTGATTCCTGTAATCACATTGATTAGAGCGGGCTTAACATGGGCTGTCTCTTCGTACAAAACTTCTGTATTTAATGTAGAAGAGTACGACTTGGTTATGGCCAAAAGCCATACATAGCGAACACCGAACGAGTACACGATATGATCAAATCAATTTCTATTTGAACCAGTTATTGTCCGGTAAAAATTCCACGTTTACTCCTCCAACATTCGGTTGGGTCATCGGGCAGAACTTCCGCGCAGAGTGGTTGATGTACGTTTGGGTGCCATAGGGTGGCTCTGTATAGAACCCATCCGGCCGGCAAGTTCAAAATCATGGACTACATTTTTCTTTCTAGAATGCTTGAGTTTGCATCTCAAAGTGGTGGCCTAAGGCCCTGCCAGTAACGTGCAATTGTAATATTTAGCTATATACAATCGCACAGACCAAGGCTCTCAGAACATGTCATGACGTGCACTGATTCCTTAATCCCATATATCAACACTGGCTGAACATGTTCGCTGTCTCTTGTACAAAACTTCTGTACTTAATGTAGAAGAGCACGACTTGGTTAGGGGCAAAGGACAAACTACCTCCTTTCAAAGTACTCTAAGAGATCTAAGTTTCTACTATGTCAACCTTCTTCAATTTGACCATGTATATAGAAACTTCATTAGCATAGACAAAATCAAATATATATGGTATGACAATATATTTTACGATGAATCTAATGAAACTAATTTTGTAGATGTTGGGTTTTTTTCCAGTGGACTTGGTTAAACTTAAAGATATTTGATTAAGGAGAAAGCTAAAATGTCAAGTAATTTGGAACGAATGCTTTACTTGTTCAGTAACACCTAATGAGTGATTAGTCAGCAAAAAGATAATATCAAATCAATTTCATTCAGAACCTGTTATATTGTCAAATAAAAAAGTCCATGTTACTCCTCCAACATGATAAGGACGTGTGAATAGAGATTGTGCGCCACAATAAATATTCGATAAATTTTTACATATATTGATTTTATGTACTTGGTAAATTCCTCTCTCCGCAAGATATTTTGGTGCAGATTTTGCCAAGAAAAAGGGTTTCCCCCGCTTTATATTATAAAGCAATGAGCCAAGCATCCAACACATCATTACAAAGTACTATCAAGTCATTAGGTCATGCTGGGGGCACAGCAGGACAAGCCCAAAACAAAGCTAAAAAACTAATCCAGCTCCGAAGGTGGTGGCGGTGGTGGAGCAAAAGCCGATGCCGAGGAACGAAGATCCGCAATGAAGTTGTCGATGACGTCTCGGTCGTGCCGCTTGCTAAGCGGTATCCAGAGCTGTAAGAATCCACACATTTTGTAAATTGCATCAGTCACACGGCACGGGATCACGTGTTCGATGACTAGTTTATTGCGGGCACACCAGAGGGAATCACAAACCTTAACACCAATATTCTTACTAAAGCATAATTACTCATCAAGATGACTCACATATCACACCATCATATCTCAAAACTATTACTAAGAATCAATTTTATTTTGTCCAATGATCTTCATGAAAGTTTTCATTATATTCTTCTTGGATATTTATTACTTTGGAACTAATTTTCATGTGTTGCTTTTGATAAGCTCTAACAAATATAAGTGAAGATCATAAGCATAATATTTCTTTCTCTCACATCAATTTAAGTAAAGCAAGAGAGATTTTCTTGAAAATTTTACTAACTCTCAAATAAATCTAGGTGAAGAAAGAGAGCATTTCTTCGAAAACACTAAAGCACACCGTGCTAAAAAAGATATAAGTGAAGCACTAGAGCAAGTCCATAGCTCATAAAAATTTAAGTGAAGCATAAAGAGTAATTCTAACAAGTCATGACATAATTTTGGCTCTCTTAAATAGGTGTGTCCATCAAGGAATCAAGACTTAAAACACAAAATAAAGCAAGCAAAGACACTTATCATACAAGACGCTCCAAGGAAAACACATAGTATCACTACAAAAAAATACACTTCCGTGATGATACGTGTTTGTCACAGTAGGACATGTTTTCATGCATGTACATCCATGACGATCTTATGACAGAATCAAGATAGTCATGCATGTGCTGTCGTAGAAGTGTTCCATGACATTACCAAAATTATCATCATGGAAGTGTCCACTTCCATGAATATAAATCGTGCGTCATAGAAGTGCTTTCGTCAAGGGTGACCGACACATGGCATCGACCATAACGGGTCGCCATTAAGCTATCGGGTCCGGTTTTGGATCCTATAACCAGTTAACAACCCGGACCAATGGGGAATTTCCATGTGTAAAATTCTCATTGGCCAGAGGAAACACGTGTTGGCTCACCGTTGGGACAGATGTCATCCACTCATTGGATAGGAGGCGCCTATGATATGTCGACACGAGGCACGGTCCAACAGATGCCCATTCCGGTGAAAAGGCCGACCCAGCTAAAGGCCCATGATGACCCATAAGTATAGGGGATCTATCGTAGTCCTTTCGATAAGTAAGAGTGTCGAACCCAACGAGGAGCAGAAGGAAATGATAAGCGGTTATCAGCAAGGTATTCTCTGCAAGTACTCAAATAAGTGGTAACAGATAGTTTTTTGATAAGATAAATTGTAACGAGTAACAAGTAACAAAAGTAAATAAAGTGCAGCAAGGTGGCCCAATCCTTTTTGTAGCAAAGGACAAGCCTGGACAAACTCTTATATAGAGAAAAGCGCTCCCGAGGACACATGGGAATATCGTCAAGCTAGTTTTCATCACGTTCATATGATTCGCGTTCGGTATTTTGATAATTTGATATGTGGGTGGACCGGTGCTTGGGTGTTGTTCTTACTTGAACAAGCATCCCACTTATGATTAACCTCTATTGCAAGCATTCGCAACTACAACAAAAGTATTAAGATAAACCTAACCATAGCATGAAACATATGGATCTAAATCAGCCCCTTACAAAGCAACGCATAAACTAGGGTTTAAGCTTCTGTCACTCTAGCAACCCATCATCTACTTATTACTTCCCAATGCCTTCCTCTAGGCCCAAATAATGGTGAAGTGTTATGTAGACGACGTTCACATAACACCACTAGAGGCTAGACAACATACATCTCATCAAAATATGAAACGAATACCAAATTCGCATGACTATTAATAGCAAGACTTCTCCCATGTCCTCAGGAACAAACGTAACTACTCACAAAGCATATTCATGTTCATAATCAGAGGGGTATTAATATGCATAATGGATCTGAACATATGATCTTCCACCAAATAAACCAACTAGCATCAACTACAAGGAGTAATCAACACTACTAGCAAACTACTAGTACCAATCTCGGACTTGGAGACAAGAATTGGATACAAGAAATGAACTAGGGTTTTGAGAGGAGATGGTGCTGGTGAAGATGTTGATGGAGATTGCCCTCTCCCGATGAGAGGAGCGTTGGTGATGACGATGGCGATGATCTCCCCCCC
>NC_057797.1:15201374-15225162 GCF_018294505.1 Triticum aestivum
CCGGCAGAACAGCTCTGCCGGAGCCCTAGATTGGTTCCGCCAAGGTTCCGACTCATGGCGGCGGAGTCTCGTCCCGAAAGGTTGCTTATGATTTTTCTCTAGACGAAAAACCTCATATAGCATAAGATGGGCATCGAAGGGCCAACAGGGGGCCCACGAGGTAGGGGGCGCGCCCTGGGGGGTAGGGCGCGCCCCCACCCTCGTGGCCAGGTGGGTCCCCCTCTGGTGCACTTCTTCCGCTCAATATTTTTTATTATTTCCAAAAATGACTTTCGTGGAGTTTCAGGACTTTTGGAGTTGTGCAAAATAGGTCTCTGATATTTGCTCCTTTCCAGCCCAGAATTCCAGCTGCCGGCATTCTCCCTCCTTATGTAAACCTTGTAAAATAAGAGAGAATAGGCATAAGTATTGTAACATAACATGTAGTAACAGCCCATAATGCAATAAATATCGATATAAAAGCATGATGCAAAATGGACGTATCAAATCTCCCATGCTTAGACCTCGCTTGTCCTCAAGCGGAAGCCGATAACGATAAATATGTCCTCATGTTTAGAGGTAGAGATGTCGATAAAAATAAAATATGGACATGTAGGCATCATGATTATTTTCATAACAGCAACATATATGGATATTGTCATATGATTTCTTATGCTCAAGTAATAATCAAATCACAATGCAAAAGTATGAATCAAAAAACTTTATTGAGAACTAACAAACTATAATCTCAGTCATTGAAGCAATTGCAATTTATCATAACATCAGAAAGAGTCTATGTCAGAGCTCTCTAGCAAGTCCACATACTCAACTATCATTTAGTCTTTCATAATTGCTAACACTCACGCAATACTTGTGGTTACGGAGTTTAAATCGGACACAGAGAAAGATAGGGGCTTATAGTTTCGCCTCCCAACCTTTTACCTCATGGGTAATTTCAACAATAATAACTCAGGCTCCCCTACATCCAATTAGATATATTTAACATCAGCAGAAGTAGTACTGTGTTACTGAGAAACTAACTAAAATTTATGTACCATATGTAAACAGAAAACAATTTGTTTGCATTAATTAACATTTGAATGTTGCGCCTCAACTAAAGTTAATCTAAGTAATATACATTTGAATATCACATACCACACGCCGCACTAATTTTCTTTTAAAACTACATGTTACTTCACGAGTTCTCAATACTTCAATTTTTGTATAGTATTATACGCACTTTTCTGCCAAAAAAAACATTATATCTCTAGCCCGTACATTCACACGGGTTGACGACAAGTATCTTATAATAGAACACATACTTGGATAGCACTAGTGTAGTTGAGCCAATAGGCCCTGGTCCACATTCTTGTCTTATGATAGAACACATACTTCTTTTGGGTTATGTGTATTTTCCCTCGACACCGGCTGCTAAAACTCGCACGCTTATGTCTCTAGGAGTCTTGATTGTGTCACTCCATCCTCAACTCCAATCAATCGGGCAGGTAAGCAATTGCTCATCTACTCTTTCCCATCAATTGCTGCTCTGCTCTTTCCAGTCAGGTTCCGGAGCTTACCTACTGCCTCCACCCAATCATGGTACCATAACCTTGACGATTGCATGTATGGTACAATATTGGTATTGGGGTCTTGATCGTCTTGTGATTGATTTTGCACACCACTCCTTTCGCTTGGTCATATGTAATCCTGGTGGATGCTAATTTAGACTTGGCAAATTAATTCCAGCTGCTATTTCTTGATATAAATGGGCCTTCAAATTTGGTCTGGTATTTCCTTAGTTCAATGCACTACATGCTTGGATAGAATTATTGGATACAAATATCAATGGTCAGATGGTTGAGATGTAAGACATATGGTACCCATAAATTGTTGGGTACATGGAACTAAAATTAAATATGATGTATGCTTTTACATTTGGTTAAAACATCCACACATGAGCATGTTAAGCCTATAACATTTTTTCTGTAATAAGTGACCCTAAAAAAGTGATGTCATAACATACAATGGACAAGAAAAAAATTGAGCTACCAGCTGTCCCACATTCCAGAAGTTGGAGGTAACGTGAATGCCTCCTCTGTCTCTGCCTTTTGCCATAGTAATATTCCATCAAACAAATTAGTATCGTTGTTACTAATCCTTTATTCATTGGTACATATAGTGTGTAAGTTTTGAAGGCAGGCAACACCTGTTAATGTTATTCTTTTATATACCCCTGAGCCGCAGAATTTTATTACTGTCCTAAGCAGTGGCGGAGCTTGAATGAAAAAATTTAGCGGGCTAACTCAAAGGAGAGTACAACTACCTATCTAGTTCGCAACTTTTACTCAAAATCTAGTTTGCAACTACCTTCTTAGTTTGTGAGCTTTTTGGTTGTTGCTTTTCTGGATTGGGATGCGGTGCAAGTAGGCGCAGATGCATAGTATATATGTGGTCTTTGCACATAAGGAAGAAGTTCTATCATGTAATTATTTTTAGAAAAACTATCATCTGGTTCCAGAAGAAAGAAAAAACATAATGTTATGCATGTAAATAAAATACCATTTTATGTTTAAAAACGACTAATACTATCTAACTATGTTGCAACCACTTTTGATATATATGAATCTAGCACTTCTTGTGGGGATTTTCTTTCGATTGATTCTCTCCTTCATGCTTCATGACCCGTCGGACACATGTGAGAATGCTTCAACAGCCAAAAAATGTGTTTGATTTGATCAACTTCATTCTAACTGAATGAACTAGGACAGAATACACCATGTTGATCTTTCCTTTCTCTAGTCCTACCTTATTCTTGAAAACATAGATTGGGCTGTATAATTAAACTTCTATTTATTATCTAAATGTTTGCTTTCTTATGGGTCATTGCAAACACAATTGTTTGGAAGGGCTGTTTACAAAGGCTTATTCCTAAATCATCCACTCAAGCAGGATCATCATCGTTCATATTCTGCAATCTTTAGTCCAAGATGTTGTTAAATCTTGGTAAAAACAACTGCAAAGATGATTACCTATCATCAAGTTCTCTTTTCCGTAGGCGTGCTTAATTGTAAAATTTTACTTGATAGTTTAAAAAATAGCCATCTAAAGGTGTCTTATATTGAAGCATTGGCTAGTTAGATAATCTAACATACATTGAAGCATTGGCTACTTAGATAATCAACTACATGTCATAGATTTTCTATTGTAAAGGGATGGCTTCTTTGATACTTTCTTTGCGTACATATGTCTATGCCTAGAATTTCGCGAAAACAAGGCTATGCTTAAAAGGGTACTGTACGACCCAAAGGTAAACTGGCAATGCTGCTAAGGAAATTTTTACGATAGGTAAGTTGAACATACTGATATCGTTGAACAAACTTATTGAAAGAATGTTACTGAAGGCTATTGTTTAGATATGCCATATATATCTTATATCGTTGAACAAACTTATTGGAAGATTTTGCTGGCGAAGAGAGAGAGAGAGAGAGAGAGAGAGAGAGAGAGAGAGAGAGAGAGAGAGAGAGAGAGGGAGGGAGGGAGGGAGGACTGCAACCAACCTTGGCTACCCGTAGTGAGAGCCCCAACGCACCATGGGCCAGAAGTCCACCCGAGCACAGGACCTAGGACATAGCCACCTCCTCCGCAGCACACCCGCAAGCCCACCGCCTGCCCCCGCGCCGCCACTCCCTGCACACTGCAGACACGCGCACTTGTCGACAATGCGCAAGATGCCTCGCCACCGCCGGCGCCGACCAGGCTTTGCCCAGTTATCACTAGATATTCCCATTTACACTAGATAGTACAAGATTGTATGGGACACATGTATGCATAACTAAAACCGATAGTGTTAAAATGATTACAAATCTATATCAGTCTATTTTGTACCAACATTTATAATAGTTTATTGTATGATGCTTTAACCCCTCCTTTATTGTATGGTCTTTTGAATTCGGAGACTAATATGATGAATTGTATTCGGAGACTAATCCTCTATTGTATTCGATAAATCTGTTGTTTATATGTTGTGCTGTCTATATTCTGTGCAGTAATATATTTTGTAACCTGTGCAAATATCAGAAAAGAAAAAATCCTAATATTCATACTAGTGGCGCACTGCAATAAACACACTAGTAGCGCACTATCTAGTAGTGCGCCATTAGTAACCCAGAGCACAAGGTAAATATGGCCCCCTAGGAGGCATAGTAATGGCGCACCAGGGGACATACTAATGGTGCACTGCCTAGTGCGCCACTATTGTCTGGTATACTAATGACGTACCAGGGATGCGTCATTAGTATTAATTACTAATGGCGTGATGATAGTGACACACCTGTAGTGCACCATTAATGGCCAAAACAGATGCGCCACTAACAAGGCATTTTCCTAGTAGCGACGAGGGTCTCTCTATACAACGGTGTGTTCACATCGGATAGCAACTCCTCGATCGGACCGTATATGGTCATCGAGACTGGACTGAAATACGTGCTGAAGAAGCACGTCATCAAGACCTTTAGCGCAGCGTTCTTCACTACCACTCTATGTTCCACGCTCCTGAATCTTGTCAGAGATGAGCTGAATATTTCTTAACAAAAAACCAACAAGTTCAAAATGATCAAGCACGGCACACATGTGTTTAATAGATAATTAAGGATTAGATTAATCACAAAGTAGATACCTGTAAGAGATCACTGATGTTATGCTCGGGTGTTGGCGTCACGTCTACCCACCGTTTCTCAAAGAGGATTTGCAGGCCTCCGATTTCATCTTGGAGAAATATGGTGTCGGGGGAAAACGATACGTATGGGACCACAAGGATGCCTTCTAAGGTTGGCGGGGCGTGGAGCTATGCAAAGAGCAGGTCTAGTGATCAGTGCGAGGGGGATTTTACCCAGGTTTGGGCCGCAGAAATGCGTAATACCCTAATCCTGCTTTGATGTATATTTAGTATTCTTGAGTTCTTGAACTAGCTGCAGTGCATGCCAAGCCAAAAAGTCCGAATCATTCCTTAGTACGCCTCTGGCCTCCTCTTATATGTCAAAGGGATCGCCACATTGACGCACATGAGGTGGAAAGTATCTACAATGTACAAGCTTATCGCCTGACATCACAGGACAAACGCATTTAATGCACTGCTTATGTGTCCTCTTGCTTTATCGGGGACGGCAACGGAGCCCGTCCCGTCCGTCGCCGCTTGCCTTGCTTCGACGCGCGTCCAGGCCAACAAGGCATGTAGTGCCATGCAGGCTGGCAGGTTGCTGTGCTGGTGCGGTGGCAGGGTCTTCACGAAGATCTGCATGCCACCACGCAGGTGCTTGACTAGTTGGTCTAAAAGCCACACGCTGTCACGTAGGCACTTGCCTAGTTGGTGGGCTGGCCACTGTGCTAGGGCGGCGACGGGGCGGCAAAGCCTTGCCGCGATCTTGTTGATGCCCCCATTAAGGGTCTTGTCGGGGCCTTGCGGGCGCCCTCAGCAAGGATCTTGCCGGGGCTTCGTGGTTGTCTTCGGCAGGAGCCTTGCCGGGGCCTCGTGGGCGTCCTCGGCAGGGATCTTGACGGCGTCTTGTTTTATGGTTCTCATTTAGGCTTTGCGGGTCTTTGGTCTTTACAAAGATTTGCATGCCATCATGCAGTCGCTCCCGAGCCTTGGTCTCGATGTTGTCGATGGTGTCAGAACTCTCATGCTCGAGGGTAGCGGCCTTGCTGGTGTTGGGCAAGTTGCCCCGGCAAGGCTCTTGCTGGGGCTACGTAGGCCGTCCCGGCAAGTGCCTTGCTGGGGGGAAGTCCATCTTGCCCCTTTGCTCTTTATGCCTCTGTCTTGAGTGCTTGTCTTGGCAATCTCGTACTTTTCCTTCCTATGCCCTGTCAAGCATGGGCGCAGGCATGGCTACGACTGCCCGTGCACAAGTAAAGGGGTACAAAAGGGATCCTACTGTTGTACACCGACAGGAGCCCCCGGGCCTGGGCCATACAAAAGAGCGAAGCGTTGTTGGGCTAGGCCCAGAACAGTGCACGGGCACGTGTGGCAGAGTCTTAACCGAGGTAACCCTTTCGCTAGTTGCACTCCCCCACGACCCGCATTAAGTGCGTGATGTGGGGGTCGTGCGTGGAACGGTCGTGGCATGCTCGCGTCACCTCGCGATGAATAGTAAAGAGGCGGCCCGCGTCTTCCCCATAAAAAAGAGGAAACCGCAGGGGCGCTGCTTATTTACCCTCCGTGCCTTTCCCAACCTTGGAACCGCCGTTCCCCTCTTCTTCTTCAAGCGCAAATCGGCGGCTCCCTCTCCGACCCGGATGGCGCGGGGGGTGGTGGCGGCCCGGCGTGGCCGGCGATCTGGATGCGGTGCGGCAGACGACTCGTTGGTCTGTCGAAGATCCAGGGGCATCATCGTCTCCGACTCGATCTGATTCGGTTCGTGCTAGATCCGGTACAGGGGGACTGTCATTATCTCCCGGTGCTGGCTACATGGATCTGACGGCGACAGCTCGACCCTTGGTCTAGTCTTTGGCAGAGAAGGCGGGGGTCCGTGCACAAGAAGCGGATGGAGTTTTTCGAACAGATCTGGGTGAAAACCTGCTCTTGGCTAGATGCCAAAGCCGGCGGTGGCAGCACTCTACGGCGTCGTTCCCTTCTTGAAGGCATCACCATGGAGAAGTTCTAGACTACGATCTGCTGCCTCCCGGGGAAACCCTAGATCGATAGATCAGAAGACGGCGGCGCGTTTGTGTCGTTTCCCCCTTGGGGGTGTCTTTCTTGGAGGTGTACGCAGGCTCGAGGGACCAGTCGACGACGTCTTTGGTGGAGCGGTGCTTCATCATGCACTTTGATGGTGACAGATCTCGATGGCATGGCGCTCTCGAGATTAGGCATTTGATGTGCGATGATGACTCGCGCAGGATGGTGACGTTTTCTGGCGTCGTGGTGGCGTGGACGGCAGCTAGACCGGGCAAGGTAGATGCAGCAGTACAACTCTGAAGATGGATTGGTGGCAGGTGGCTGCGGCGGCCTCAAACCCGGCAGGCGTCCTGGCTGAGGAATGCGCCGGACTGGTGGTGCCCCATACCCGGCAGGCGTCCTGGTTGGGACCTCAAGTCTTAGATGTTAGGTTTTGCTGCACGGTCTGTTTGGTATTAGGACTAGACTACAATATTCCTCCATCAACTGGATAGGAGTAGCGACAGATGTTGTCTATACGACGGCTTTAGTCTTACTGTTGTATGACTTTGTAAGGTCTTATATGAATAATTAATAAAGTGACTGCATGCATCTGCAGAGGCCCAGGTCCTCCTCCTTTTCTAAAAAAACGAGGAAACAACTGGCAAACTTCTTACAACGTACGAATGAGGAAACAACAGGTGTCTGGCCCATCTGTCATACACCCAAAGATGCAGTTAAGGCACCGGAGCCCAGTCCGAGATTTGGATTTTGGTGGCGGACTTAGGCAAATTGCAATCTTGCTACTCGCGCTGCCTACTGATAACCGGTTAGTTTCGGCGATGAAAAAACCTTACTCATTAATTAGGCCATATGTCCACGTCACTCGATGGAATCATCCTTCGCGTAAAGTTTTGGCCGCCTGTCCCTTCACGGCAGGCTAAGAAACTGCCACTAACAAATACAGGCAATGTCTTTCAAACTTATATCTTCTCTTATTTTCAAACTGAAAAGCAAAATGAGATGTATACCCAGTTTAATGGCATGCATATTTGTCTTATATGACCTGGAGTGCATTGGATTCCAAGTCATAGCAACGTACTCCATTGTGATGCGTGCAGACTTGTACAATGCGTCACACTGCAGAAAGACTTGGTACTTGACTGAATAAAAGACCAAGACCCTCCATTGGTCTTCAAAATATACATGAACTTGGTAATATTAAAGCGCTCCACTACTTAACTACTCAATTATGCAAGCATCGTTCGTGGGCTAGTGGAATGGGTGAGATGCATGTCACGTGTGCCTAGATTATTAGGCAAGTGTAGTCGAATCATTTAGTCTCATATCAAACCGGGAAATGGTAGTATACCAAAGTCGTCGACCAGGCAAAGTTCACAATCATGTCCACATTGTTTCTAGAATGCTTGTACTCCTAAAGTATCTCAAAGTCGCCGGCCAGGGCGTCCAGTAACGTGCGGTGATAATATTCAGTTATATACATTGCACTGATCTAGGCGTTGAATGAACATGTCATAGCTTGCATTGATTCTTGTAGTCGCATTGATTATCGATGGCTTAACATGGGTTGTCTCTTTGTGCAAAACTTCTGTACTTGATGTAGAAGAGTACTACTCCTACTTGGTTAGGGCCAAAAGCCATTCATGTTTAGTATAACCCAACAAGTCATTAGTTAGCAGCAAGATAAGATCAAATCGATTTCTTTTCAAACCTGATACTATCAGTACCGGATAAAACTCGACGTTTAGACGTCCAACAGTCGGTTCTGCAAAACATCCGCGCAGAATGGTTGATGTACGTTTGGGTGGTTCTGTTTTGAACCTGGCCGGCCTGCAAGTTCACAATCATGGACTAATCCTCAGGCCCTCCCAGTAACGTGCACTTGCAATATTCTGCTACACCTAAGAGCTGAGAACATGTTATGACGTGCACTGATCTACACCGGATCAATCAACACTGGCTTGAACGTGCGCTTGTCTCTTGTACTCCCTCTGTTTCCAAATAATTGTCTTTCTAGCCATCTCAAATGGACTACAACATACGGATATATGTAGACATGTTTTAGAGTGTAAATTCACTCATTTTGCTCCGTATGTAGTTACTTGTTGAAATCTCTAAAAAAACAATTATTTAGGAACGGAGGGAGTACAAAACTTCTGTACTCGGCGGACAACAAGGAACGGAGGGAGGTAATCTCAGCAGCTTGCGAAGCTACAGCCGACGACAACATGGACGTGCACGCACACGCGGCGGACGCAGAGGTAAACGTAGCAGCTGGCTCTTCCAAGACATTTGTGGCGAGAGCTTGATCCATGATGAAGAGAGATGGCAAAGTGGAAATGACTCTCGTTGAGAAGGGAAGGAATATAAAGAAGACTCGGGGGAGAAGAAAGGACGAGGAGGCGAGGTAAAGCACGGCTCTCTGCATGCATGCAAGGAGTAAATGCTGCCGGCCATCGCGTTTTCACGAGGACGGCCGCGCGCAACCTGCGAGGGAGAATTAACTGGGAGATGCATCGGTTAGCTGGTTTGGCCTTGTATAGATGGAAAAATGAAATTTGAGGTTAGGCCTTATATAGATGGATGGAGGGAGTACTTAATGTAGAAGAGTACGACTTAGTTAGGGGCAAACGACAAAATCCCTCCTCTCTCCATCGCACCGCTTCTAGCTAGAACTGTGACTGCACTAGGGTGGCGATAATAGTGGCAGTCAGGTATCCCTTACAGACAAGCTTTGTGGCGCCGATCCATTGGCCTTCTTGTCACATTTCCCTTTGCGGATAGCACGCAGCGGGGGAGCTTTGCATTTGGTGGTGGATTCAACAAATTTCAGTTATGCTACTTAAGTGTGTGCTTTCACGTTACGCTCAAATTTGTGCTCGTCTGATCTTCGCTATTTGGTATTTTAGCTTAGATTTCTTGCTCGGTATTGTAGTTCTAGGTCAAACATTGACCTTTCCCCTCCCCTGCTAGCCATGCCTTACCCCAACCCGCATATGTACATAAATGGCCTCGGGTGCTCCTCCCGGAATGTCATCCCTTTCTCTGGTCCAGTGTCACACACACCTCGACTCTTTAGAGGAACTCTAGCATACCCCGCAAAATCCCGACTAGCAAAACGCGTTTGCAATTTGACGAAGATCTCGTTTGCGGGCCGAGAACGAGCGCGGCCGAACAAAAACCGTAGATGAAATTGCATAATTTGAAAAAACAGTTTCGCGGGAGAAATTGCACCATAGTAGTTCATCACGTACTACATATATTTACATGATCAAACACTACAAACACTAGTTCATATTACATACTACATCAGTACTAGTACCAGAGGGGTGGGGATCTCACGGCGGCGAGCTCGCGGCCATGGACGATGCCGTGGAGGAGCTCAATCCTCCTCGCCGGAGCTTCGAAGGTCGATGTACTTCACCCTCTACTCATCGTGGATGCGCCGCCACTCGTGGTCCTTCTCCTTGGCGGCAAGGTTGGCCACGACCGCCTGCCGGAACTCGAGGTCTTCGAGTTGCTCGTGGTGGCACGTCGCTCCGCCTCCTCTCGCACGCTCCGCTCGGCAATGGCGGCCGCAACCGCGTCGACATCGGTGACGAAGTCCTCCGGCCCGACGACTCCGCGGCGGTCGAGCTCCTCGTATTCCTCCTTGACGGGGACGAAGTCGAACTCCTCCGGCTCCTCCGACCAATCCCTCTTCACAGGAAGAAAGCCCGCGCAGGAAGAGGAGGAGCTCCCGGCGTAGAAAGATCTCGCCGCGGAGGACGAGTCCGCAGCAAAGGACGGGGTACGGCCGTGCCGGCGGTCGTACTCATCCGTCTCGCGGACGCGGAAGCTCGGCGGCGGCGAGAGGCCGCGGTTTGGTCCACTTCCTCGCACCGCGCTTCCTCGCGCAGTCCGACCGGACGCGCCGCTCGCGGTCGGGGTCGCTACCGCCGCCGGATCTGCTTCCGGAGTCGCTTCCGGAGCTCCACATGCGGCCCCACATGGCGGCTGGAGGCGGAAAGGGGGTCGTCGGCGGCGAGAAATGTGGAGAGGGGAGTGGGGAATTGCGTAGCTCGGCGGCGGCAGGGGGATAGGGTTTCGACCCGCAAACGCGCCGCGAACCCGTAGATATTCTGGTCGGGGCGTGCGGTTTGCGGGCCGTGGCAAATTTTTTTATGGTCCGGGCAAGTATGCGGGCTCTGTTCTGATCGGAAAATTGGGCCGAGTCCGTATACTCGCCGGAATTTTATGGGCTCGCGGTTTTTGCGGGGTCTGCTAGAGTTGCTCTTAGCTTGCCACATTTCCCCTGTTCAGTCCTAATGATTGGACCTGAATGACATACCCCCCATTGCTTCACTTCGCTTGGGAACTGTTCTAGTAGAAGCCTAGAAATTAGGCATAATGATGTTTGATACTTCCGTCGGAAAACAAAAAACCGAGTGTGTGTCATTCACGTTTTTTTCTCTATACTTTTCCTGTTGGGACTGGTTGGTTTCCGGAAATATCGACCAAAAGAAAAACTCTTACTCATCTGGCCTTATGTCCAGGCCACTCTATGAGATTGTCTCTATGTCTCTTTTTTCTTTTTCTTTTTTTTTTCCGGGTCACTCTATGAGATTGTCCTTCGCGTGAAGGTTTGACCGCCTGTCGCCTTACAACAAGCTAAGAAACTGACAGGCAATGTCTTTCAAACTTAGACCTTCTCTTATTTTCAACGAGACTGAAAATCAAAATGAGATGTATACCCAGTTTAATGAGATGCATATTTGTCTTATATGACCTGGAATGCATTGGATTCTAAAGTCATAACAGTGTACTCCACCGTGATGCATGCAGACTTGTACAATGCGACACCCTGCATAAAGACTTGGTACTTGACTGAGTAAAAGACCAAGACTCTCAATTGGTCTTCAAAATATACATGCACATGGTAATATTAAAGCGCTCCACTACTTAGCCACTCAATTATGAATGCAAGCATCTGTCGTGGGCTAGTGGAATGGGTCATTGATCCCCTCAATTAGTAGTGAGCCTTCCCCTAACGTGAGCTGTATGTGGGCTAAGATTATTAGGCAAGTGTCGTCGGTCATTTAGTCTCACATCACACCGGGAAGATGTAGCTAACCTGGGGAAAGAAAATAGACTTACCAGAAGCATGGGTGCTCCCTTAGAGCATCTCCAACATGCGCCCAACGCGCCGCGCGGTAAAAACGAATTTGGCGCGCGCCTATCGCTTGGTTTGGCGCGACACGCAGCGTTTGCTCCAGCAGCCGCGCGCGCGCGCAGCTCCAGCGGGCGCGGTAAAATGCAGCGCGCGCTTATTCTACAATATTTTTTAAATTAAAATTACATAGATAAAAGACGATACAAAGATATTTTACATCGGTGCAACTACTACGGCATAGATAGATAGATAGCTTGACATACATAGATAGATAGATACTACTACGGCATAGATAGATAGATAGAAACTACTACGGCATACATAGATAGAAAACTACTCCAAATCGCTACCATCACTATCATCATTCTCGTCGGTGTCGTCCGAGGTTGTGAGCCATATGTCGTCCCACGTTCATCGTCCGAGGTGAAGAACGACCTCCCACATGCGGAGACGATGTCGCACTGCTCGTTCGCCACTGCCTTCCGCTGACGCCGGTCCGCCCGCTCCGAGCGGCGCCTTGCCGTCCTCTCCGCCCAGTAGGCACGCTCGGCGTCGACGTCCTCTGGGTGGCGACGGCGCCACTCCGCCATGGATCGCTCGTCCTCCTCGGCGACGAGGAGACGGCGCTGCCGCCGAGCGTGGTCGGCACGGTCCATGTCCGTGATGAGACGCGGCGGAGGGGCGACGCGTTGCGCCTCCTCGCGCGTGAAGACGTCCCGAAAATTCATCTGCGACCGGGGTCTCTCCAAGCGCCACGCCGCCCCGTCGTACGCGCGGGCCGCCTCGCGCGCGCTCCGGAACGTCCCGAGGCCGAGCCGGATGTCGCCGGCCCGTATCTCGGCGGAGTACCAGCCGTTGGGGCGCTCGCGAACGCTGCGAAAGCCCGAAGCACCCCGGCGGCGCGGCGGCATGGTGGCGCGGTGGTGGCGCAGAAAGCGGCGAAGCGGCAAAGCGGTGAGTCAGCGAAGCGGCAAGGTTGCGAGGAGGAGGGCGCGTGGCCGTTCTGTGCGCGTGGCGAAGCGCGGGACTTTATAGGCGTGCCAAATCTACCGCGCCGCGTGTCGCTTTCTCCCCCGCGCACGCAAACGCTTCCCGCACGCAGTAACTTCCCGCCACCGCTGGAGCGCGCGGAACCAACCGGCGCGCGCGAAAAACTGATTTTACCGCGCGGGCGCGCGTTTTGCCGTGCCTGTGGGAGACGCTCTTATGAAACTGATATGAGACAATGTTTTGCAGCCTCAGATAGCAAAAGGCCAACAATAAGCTACTTACCAGCAACTGATTATTCAGTTTAACTGAAGCAGAGTAAGATAATGCTACAAAGAGATCACCTCCTCTACGGATATCCTTCCTTTTTGCAGGCCCTTGCGTACGTGTCTAAACTTTGGTTCTCTTCCTTCACCGCTGTCACACCGTCTTATCCTCTAACCTGAGATGAGAATCATTGGACTCCGGCCACACCTCCGAGGAATGATCTCCTGGCCACGAGAACTGGCATTTCGGTCTCACTGCACTGTCAGTTTTGGTGGTTTTATCTTTGTAGGGCCGAACAAAAAGAGATACAATGAACAATTCAAAACTTTTCCTGCTTCGGTACGTATGAAGGGCAATATGAACCTTTGGTAAAACGTACTGACTTTTGTATGTGTGGGAGGTCGTCTGCCGGATCGTATACGACCATTTGCATTTTTTTTAAGCTTCAAAAAAATGTCACACCTATTTGGACTCGAAACTGAAACCACCAGTTCTATTTTCAACGGCAGTTATCGGCAGGGATAGATAACTTGCTGTGCATTGTTCTAATTTTTTTTTCTAGTTGTGTACAGTCCGGTTCAGATTCTGCCAGGTTTTCTGGGCGATTTTTATGTTGAGTTTTTCGTGCACCGTTTTTTCTCTTTTTTTTTTCTTTTTGATTATTATTTCCCACGAAATTTATTTGAATTTGTGTACTTTTTCAAGTTTATGAAACATTTTTTAGATTCTGCAAACTGGCGAGCAAGCTGGTGCAATATTGGGATGCAGCCCAATGGCATGCGCGCTTGCGCCAGCTTCCTAACTGGCGCTTAAAGGGCTGCCTAACAGCTCCCAAAACAAGCCTTTTCTGTTTGTTTTTTGTTTCCTTTTCGTTTTTTACTTTTTTGTTTCTTCTTTTTAAAAAAAAATGCTCACGCTTTAATTTTTAAATAAGAAATTTTCGCTTTCAAAATTGTTCAAAAAATAAAAATATTCAAATTTTAAAAAATTGCAGAAATTAAAAAGATAGTTCATGTCTTTCAAAATTGCTCAGATTGTCCAAACATGAACATTTTTTAAAAATAGCGCATATAGTTTTGTAAACAAGCATTTTTTATTTTTTTGGACATTTTTTTCAGAATATCCGTTTGAGAGCATGTTGTTTCTCGACATCCGTCAAATAACTCATTTTTATTGTCTTGAACGACCAATTGAAGGAACCATGCCAAGTTATTTTGGTTTTCGACAAATTCTGCCTTTTTCTAGAATTCTTACATTAAAAAAAGGTTGATAAATGGTGGGACGTGTAACAACTTGTATACAATGTCGGAAATCATTCAACCATGTCATGGATTCCTATCATGGGTATGCCCACCTGCTTGCAAAATTTCAAGTAATTTTTCAAGAAAGTCGAAAATTAGAACAAGTCCAGTAGAGGGTATTCTGGTATAGGTCAGAAGGCTCCGTCTGAGAGTACATTGTCTCTCGACATCCTTGAAAAGCCCCCAAATTTTTTCATGGCTTTGTATGACCAACTTAAGGCACCGTTCCAAGTTGTTTGAGTTTTTGACAAGTTTCACGTTTTCTTGGTTAATAAAGACCCATAAATGGTCGGACATGTTGCAACATGTATACCGTGTTGGAAGTCATTCGAACCTGGCATGGATACCAATCATGGGCATGCCCACCTAGTACTAAAGAGTGGGGTCATTTCAAGAATGTAAAAAACACCATGTTTAACATAGGGTGTCCAGGTAGGCCACAAGGCACCGTTTGAGAGGACTTCTTTTTTCTGACATCCGTCAAATTGCCCCATATTTCCATGACCTTGTATGACCAATTCAAGGCACCATGCTAAGTTGCTTGCGTTTTTGACAAGTTCTGCATTTTCTAGAGTTTTCTTGGTCAAAAAAAGGCCGATAAGTAGCCGGATATGTCGCGACTTTCATAGGGTGTCAAAAATCATTCAAACCTGGCATAGATGCCTATCATGGGGCATGCCCACCTGCTTGCAAAAGTTGGGTCGTTTCAAGGATGTCCAAAAATAGACCATGTTGAAAAGAGGGTGTTCAGGTAAAGCAAGAAGGCTCCATCTGAGAGCACATTGTTTCTCGCCATCCTTAACATGACCCCAATTTTTTCCATGGCCTTGTACGCTCAACAAACCGAACTGTGCCAAGTTGTGTGTGTTTCGACAAGTTACTGGTACATCTGTAAGCATGTAGTTTTCCTATTTTAAATTCTTCTGTTACTTGCAATTTCATTATTATCAGCCGACATTAACATTTTCTTATGTCCTAACCAATTCTTGAATTTGTCAATTATTTAGAAATTTCAAACTGTGTATGCAAAATTCAAAAAATTTCCCAAACTTATTAACAAATTCCAAAAACAATTGATAAAATTTCAACATAATTTTCAAAGCATGAACTTTTTCTAGAATTTATCATTTTTTAAATGCAACATTTGTCAATTTTTTGAACAAAAAGTTAGAAAAACCATCATTGTTTGAAAATCCAGAGCATTTTTTGAAATTGTAACCAATAGTTGAAAACAAGAACATTTTTTGATAATCCAAAAAATATTTCAATTTTTTGAACTGGTTTAAAAAATTATAATAAAGTTCAAAAAGAGAAAAACAAGTTAATGAAAAAAATAGAAGCAAAACAAAAAATAGAAAGGAAAAAATCGTAGGCCTTTGCCCAACTAAGTGTTTGCTCATTTCTAAAAGGTTCATCTATATGAAAAAAATATTCATGAATTTGAAAAAAAGCAGATTTTCATAAAATTTCAGTAAATAAGATCAAGAAATTTAAAAATATTAAAAAAATCATGAATGTGAGTTTTTAAAATTTTAGAAAGTTCACGCATGTGAAAAAACAGAAAAATAGAAAAGGAAAAACAGAGAAGAAAAGTTAAAAAAAGAAAGGAAACAAGAGAACATTGACCGAACCTGGTTTAAAACGCTGGAAAAAATCCGGCATAAAGTTCACGAAGTTACATTTGCCACATAAGAAGCAAAAAAGAAACGAAAAGGAGAGCGACGTTTCGGTGCCCGGGTGCATCTGCACCCGGTCAAAAAAAATTCGTAAAAAATTCAGAAAAAATCAAAAAATTCCAAAAAAAAAATCAGGGTGGTAGACAGTCTGATGCGTGAGGTACGCTCCAATTTTCAAAACATTTGGACTTCTGTGCAGCTCTTAGCAAAAAAGACAAATCAGATCAGAACAGTATATGAACAGTACACATTTTTACAGACCTCCGATTTGTCTTTTTTGCTGAGAGCTGCACAGAAGTCTAAATGTTTTGAAAATTGGAGCGTCACTCACGCATCAAATTGTCTACCACCCAATTTTTTTTGGAATTTTTTGAATTTTTCTAGTATTTATTTTGATTTTTTTCGTGAGCGCAGGTGCAGATGAGCTCGGGCTCAGATTCGAATTTTCGAAAAGAAAGCAAGTTGTCACAACAAGTAACCTATCTTGGTCGGTTAATCGGAAGTAATTGTTGCGCTAGCCTCCATAGAAAGACTTTGATCTTGGATGGTACATCAACTTTTCACATCTTAGGGCATGATTTCGCTTCTCCATCCGAGTTCGAAGTGTCAGGGCGCCCTTCTAGCCAAGCTTCATGCCTAAGTTTTGTGGAGACGAGCATACGATATGGAGAACGGGCCGTAAAGACTCCATTTTTCTCGTGAACCCAAGCCCAAAAATCATCAACCTTCTTGGTGCAAAGAGGAATCGATAGGATGATGTCTGTGTCTATTGGCAAGAAAACCTTGGGAAGCACCACACCGTCCCATTCTGTGTTGGACGTTATAAGGTCGCCCACCCACTGAGGAGGGTAGCAACCCGGCTCATGATGGATTGCATCGCACCATGTACAGAAAAATAAGAAAGGGATCAAAGGAGATGGAATTTAAGGCTTCAAGAAGTACCGGGCATAAGTATTTGTTTTCCTGTTTCCTGTTGGCGTTTAGCCCAGCCAGACATAGCGCACATGGAGAAATCGATCCCCTAATCGAGCCAATTACCCAATCAGCCAATTCCCAAATTGAAGATTATGCTACCTAAAAAATTAAAGATGAAACAAGAAGGGCGGGTCAATTGGGGGTCTCGCTCATAAGAATGGACATGTTTTTCATTGCACAAAAAGCGAGGAGAATCAAAGAATTGTGGCATAAAGACGGATTGGTTAAAGTAGCGATGACAATGATGCCACATATTGTTTCTACAAGTACATCTAAACTGATTTGAAGGACCGCCAAGGTCATCTACCTCGGCAACCTCGTGTTATATTTACTACTACATCTTAAATATATATTTTTCATCTTTTCAAAAGCTACAACTCTTATCACATTTGTGCTATGGTACGGTTTACACTCAGAAATATTTGTTTCACATGTTGTAGGTGTCCGTTGATATCGTGCGGTTGTATTCTTGCATTAAGTGGGCGTTTCAAGTGGTAACACTCTATGTTAGTAGTTTTGAAGACCTTTTTCTAATCATTTTTCTTGATTTTATTAATTGAATTCAACGAGCTCTGGTTAACTAGACTTGCATTTGTAAAAAAACAATAGACCATAAATGTTGGCGCCCAGGTTAAATTCAATTCGTAGATCCATCACTAGCCACCATACTAGTTGTCAGAAAACTTCAAGGCCCAACATGTATGTAATTTTACTATCCATTTCTTAGCATTGCACATTGCTCAATTATTGATGTTATAAGTATACATGGTTGTTGTTGCACCAACAAAGCACAAGTTCTCCTTCACATATCAAAATTCATAGCCGGTAATGAGAAATAGCAGTTTTCGCATCCAACCCAATGGAGTAGTAATGTTTGATGTAATCACTGGCGAGGGTTTCCCTATATAATGGTAGGTTCTTGTCAGACAACAACTCCTTAATTGGACCATAAATCCTCATTGATGTCGGATCGATATGCGTTCCGAAGAAGTTTGCAATCGACACCCGTGGAGCAATGTTCTTTGCCAAAACCCTATGTTCCACGCTCCTAAATCCATCGTTGGAGATCAACTGCACATTTTTGTAACATAAAAGAAACATATTAGAATGATTGGCACAAGCAACTGTGTTGAACAAACCAAATAATTAAGGGTGGGTGAGCAGGATTAAATACCTGCAAGAGATCACCGATGTTAATGATGAATGCTCCGGGTGTAGGTGTGATGTCTACCCACTGCTCCTCGTTAAAGATCTGGAGGCCGCCAATTTTGTCTTGGAGAAGTATGGTCAGGAAGCCACCATCTGAATGTCGGCTTGTCCCGATGGCGAGTTCTGGCTGGGGGCAGGGAGGGTAATAGTGGCATAGTAATACTTGTCCTTGGTTGCACCCTATATCTGCTAGGTGGCTTGGTTTGAGTCCAAGAGCTTCTGAGAGCAGCTCAAACAAAGTATTCCCCAAATTCTTCATTTGGTGGGCATATTCAAACAACACGTCACTGCAAATCAACATTTAAGTGTTGAGTGATTTATTTCAAATATGTGATTCAAGCAGTATTTCTAAAGAAATAACAACAAAATGATATCCCATAGAAAGTAATTTCACAACATAATTTAGCTCTAGTCATTTAGTCAATAACTAATGATGAACCACACAAACATTGCATACTACTTATAGGGATAATTTATATCTCATATATAACATGTACTAAAAATGAGTGGAAGAAATAGGGTCATGCTAGAATTATTCTCACAAAAAGTAAAACATCCGGTGAAGATTTGGTGGACCCATTAGACCTACGTAAATGTATCTAAACATATCAGGACCATTAGACCTACAGAATTAATTGATACATATTGTATCCACCACATCTTCATAATTGTAGCACCCAGCTCATAAATGTTAGATCTTTATAATTGTACTTAAACAAATTGTGTCTTTTAGATATACATAACAGTAATAAATAGATCATATCTGTTACATCTTCATAATTATTTCTAAACATATGACATATGTTATATCTTCATAAGCTATAGATCATTGGTAGATCGTCATACTTGCATTTAGTTAGATCTCACACAAGTACTTAAGTGCAGATGCTAATTATTAGTTGAAATATAAACGACGAGTACATGTGATTTGAACATGTTAGTGGTCACCATGAATATCTTGGAAAAAAAACTGCCGCCAATGGAAATATTTCTTACCACCCATGATATGCCTAAAATATCATGTATTATGCAATGAAGAGGTTAAATAGGAGTAAAATTTATCTGTATATAATGAACTAAGAATGGAGATAAAGCTATAACATATGCTGAGTTTTAGCAATCCTGATTTTTTTTGGTGGGAACTTTCAGAAAAGAACTGTCGTGGTGAAAAAAAATAGTGTCGTTAAAGGAAAACCATATGTGATGCTATTCATTATGTAACATCGCTAGTTGCTACACATCATGCTTTATTCGTGAGATGTTATGTGAAGATCCATGCAAAATTTATTTTAAATCTTTCTTTCTTATATGTTCACCGACTTGACTGAGAGTTGGTTAAGTCTCAGTCGACTGAGATCTTAGCCACACCCGAAAAGAATAGCTCTTTTCTGAAAGAGGCAAATCAATCAAACGGGTTATATGAAAAATATATTATTCTACCGGTGCGAACTAAGTATACTTGCCTGTTTCCTTGGGGCTTTTGTGTTAGTTTTTATCACGTTTGTTTGTAATTGTGTTGTCAGGTTTTCGCCCGGTAAAGAATGTTTTGAGTCAAGCATTCGTAGCGGGTGTCCTAGCAATGTACCAACTTGCTTCCATTTCTTTACCTCCTCCTCTCATTCTTTGTATGAGTCCAGTAAACTTTGTATTTCGTTAAGAAATTAATGGAAGGGGGGAATATCCGGTTAAAAAAAAAGCTCTAGCTCGTGCCAATCATCCTAAAACCAAGCTGAGAGGAACTATTGTGATACAGCCAGAGCACTCACCGGCAGCTGTCCGGCAGGTCATCGGCGTCAGGCGGGGTGGGTGCCATGCGGAGGTAGAGCGTGTCGCGCCAGTTGGCCACGGGCGACTGGTACAAGTCGAAGTTGCAGTGATACTTGACCGCCCTCGCCGGCTCACGTGAGTAGAGCCGCGCCTTGTCGCTGCCCTCGCCGCCATCAGTCTCGTGGAATGCCCGTACCGCGTCCATGGCCGCGGTCATAGCCACCTCCGGCACGCCGTGGCCCATCACCTCGAAGAACCCCCACTCTTCCGCGGCCCGGCGCACGGCAGCGACAACGGCTGCGTGGTCGCCGCACGCCAGATCTATTATCGGGATGGCTGCTGGTTCATGGCCGATGGGCTCGGTGGTGTCCTGCGGTGGTTCTTGGTGCTGCTCGGGGACGCGGAAGATGCGCGGGACGTGGGTGACGCCGGAGACGACGAGGCCGCGGACGCCGGCGTAGGTGGCGTCCAGCGCGCGGAGCTCCACTGCGCGGTCGTACGAGGTGGCCGACATGGTTTGGTGGCGCACGTATTACGTGATCGTGGATGGGTGGTGGCGTGAATGACAGTGCGATCGATGGGCTTGGCTGCTTGAGTGCTCTTCTATATATAGGAGTATTTTCTAGCAAGTGAGTGTGCTTCCCGCGAGAGCGACGGGGAAGAAGAAACGCTAAAAACGTGGGTGGCTCCAGAATCCAATACCACGGTGGCCCGTCCATGTCGCATGGCACGACAGAGACGCGGCGACCAGGCCTTGCGCACGCACGACCAGGCAATCGCATGACGCAACGTACATGCGTAAAAACTTTTTATATATTCGTGGGTCCCATCTAAATTTACTGGAATAATTCGTAGAGTGCAATGCAATGCATGCAAGCATCACGTGTGTTAAAGAAAAGATGGCGGCTAATTATTTGGCATATTTTGATTAATTAAGGAGCGTTAGTGGCCGGCAGTAATGATGTTTAGCCGGATGAGGTCGCATCGCACATGTATTGTACGTGCATGTTAGTTTGCACACGTGCTATTGGGCACAGCTGCCTGGGTCGGGCAACCTTGCACATGTGGGAAAACGTGCCTACTAGGTCGATCCTCTCGGCCGACAGCCTCGACCGGCCTATGGACACTTGGTGGCAGAGATCAAGTCGACAATGAATGACAGAGACTTTGTTTCACAGTTGATGACGACCAGATGTCCTCGATGTTGTGAGGATTTATTGCTTGTCGATCTTAACCCTGTGACTTAGGAATAAAACTCCTGTCTGATTCGCAAGAAAACACTTTTTTTTTGTTTAGACAAGTGCAAGTACTAAGTACTTATTTGTGTGGATATAGGTGCAAGTACATTTGTGATCACTGCGTGTGGGATGCCTTGGGGCATTCCCTAAACGGCGCCCGTTACAGGCATGGGCGCAAACGGGCGCACACCCCCCGCGGCGCACTGGGCCGGCCCATTACATGTTTTAGTTTTATGTCTTAATCCGCAAAAAAGGATGCTACCAGCGATTCGAACCACCTACCTCCTGCGTCAAGGACGGCTAGTTCAACCACGCGACCACACGGCAGGATATGGTTATGATTTAGTTTTTTCGTCTAGTATTCGTTCTTCTTCCTTTTTACTTTTTTTGTTTTCCTTTTTAAATTTTTCGTTTTCTTTTTTCTCTTCGTCTTGGCACGATGAATTGGTTCGCAAACACATGAACATTTTCTTCAAATCGATCAACTTTTTCCAAAATCGATGAACCTTTTTTTAGTTTTGATGAAATTGTTTTCAAAATCGATGAACCTTTTTTGAACTTTGATGAACTTTTTTCAAAATCGGTGAACTTTTTTCAAAATCGATATACCTTTTTTGAATTTTGATGAACTTTTTTCAAATATGTGAACTTCTTTCTCATGATTTGTGAACTATTTTTGAAAATTGATAGACATTTATCTCAAAATCGTGAACTCCTTTTCAAAATCGATTTTTTTTTCAAAACTAATGAACTTTTCTGTAATTCATGGAATTTTTCCAAAATGTTTTCAAAAAAATAAAAAACAAAGCGCTACAGTAAATGTTTACGTGTGCAATAAATTACGCGACTACAAATGTACTTATATACGTTCGCCCTGCAATAAGTCACGGTCATGCCTCTCGGAAAGGGAAAAATAAAACACGTTTTCTGTCTTTTTTTTTCTTTCATGAGAGTCACTGTTTTGCTTCCGCGAGAGGCACAGTTGTGCTTTCGCGAGAGTCACAGCCGTGCCTCTCGGAAAGGGAAAAAATACATGTTTTCTGTTTTTTTCTTTCACGAGAGTCACGGTTTTTCTTCCTTGAGAGGCACGGTTGTGATTTCGCGAGAGGCACGGGCGTGCCTCTTTCGGAAAGGGAAAAAACCGTGCTCCCGGTCTGGTTTTTTCGCTCGGATTTTTTCGTCCGTTTTTTTTCGTGAAAAAAGAAGTTCGTCAAAACCTATCAACATGGAATCTAGTTTTGAAGACCTCGACGTGAGGAATCCAATGGTGAAAACGGTTCAAGATTTTGATGCACGGTTTAAGAGATAAAACGTTTTGAATAAACGGATCTACGAAAAAAGAGAAAACTCTCAGGTTGCGACAAGTGGCGCGCTGCATGTGCGTCACTTGTCGCGACCTGGGAAAGTGGAGTGTATTTTGCAACGAGTACTCCTTAATTAGTGATTTCGCCTCATCAGCGCTTTAAGCGCACACGCACATGATTCAATTGGGCCAGCGAAACAAGCAGCCTTCTCTTCATGCTCTAGCGTCAAAGGCAGGGTTTATTCCCTTTTTCCAAAAAAATAAATAAAGGAATTCTTATCTGGCGTCCGTTCCTAGAGGCGTTTTTGTTTTTCCACCGAACGCCCTTCTGGCTGTCTGATTAGAACGATATAATTTTTTCATGAGAAACTTTGGATCTATTCATCTTCGACAGTAAAAAGAAGAGAAAAGTATTTTTTGTTCCTCAAGTTCTCAAAAAGTATGGACTTGGTCCCTCAAAATTTTTTGGTATACATTTGATCCCTCAAGTCTTAAAACCGGGTAAGTTTGCTCCTGAACGAGATTTTCAGCATGTTGACCGGGTTTGACCGCCACAAAACCGCCCGATGAACATTAAACTTGAAAAAAAATTCAAAAAAACTGAATTTTTTTAGGGTCCAATATGCTTACATGCGCAAGGTGCGACCAAATTTTCATGCTCTTTCGACACTCGAGGACCTCGTGGCAAAAAAGACAAAAATATATGCCTGATGAAAAGTAAATTTGAAAAAAATCAAAATAAAATCAAAAAATTCCAATATGCTTACATATGCAAGGTGCGCCCAAAATTTTGTCATGAAATGACATCTAAAGGGCTCTAGCAAAAAAACAATTTTTGGTTACTTTTTGTGAGCGAAAATTTGTTTTTGTTTTGCCAGCTCCTCGAGTGTCGAAAGACCGCGAAATTTTGGACGCACCTTCCGCATTTAAGAATATGAGACCTCCAAAAAATTCAGATTTTTTGAGTTGTTTTGATTTTTTTTTAATTTACTGTTCATCAGACATAGATTTTTTTGGCACGAGCTCCTCGAGTGTCGAAAGATCATGGAAATTTGGTCGCACCTTGCACATGTGAGCATATTGGACCCCAAAAAATCTCAGATTTTTTTCAAGTTTTTTGATTATTTTTCAAGTTTACTGTTAATCGGGCGGTTTTGTGGTGGTCAAACCCGGTGAACGTGCTCTAAATCTGGTTTAGGACCAAACTTATCCAATTTTGAGACTTGAGGGACCAAATGTCTATAAAAAAATCTTCAGAGAC
>NC_057797.1:15225458-15243543 GCF_018294505.1 Triticum aestivum
CCCCATGGTAAGCCCACGAACAGCCCATGTCTGATGTCTCAATAGATAGCAATTTGTTTACCCCGGTAGTCCACCACAGAATACAAAGAGCCAGGTCTCATGTGGAGGTTGTTCCTGATCCAGAGCTCGTTATCACATGCTAACTTTGTGAAGATCAGAGTCACCCTTTGGGCCATCTGGTTTGCTAGGAGGCAAGCTATCCATGAAAGCATATTAAAAGTCACATGCGTTCATAAACCATTTCATCTCAGAGCCTGAAATTATCAAGGAACAAGTCATGGGTGATCGAGCTGGAGGAGTGCGGCCTGGCTCAACACGCTCCAGAGCACCACCCCTGGGTTTCGCTAAAATCCCTGTTGATGCAAGGCTCTCAAGATCGAGAGGAGCAGCAGTGGCGGTTTACTCCATGGGCATATCTTCGGAGTGGCATTCCTGAGGATAGCGCGCAGAGGAGGAGGCCGATGACGCAGCCAACCCCATGGGAGCTCTCATTGTTGTCTAATCTCTCCGTTTTTCTCCCCACGCATGCGCCCTATCTGCTTGTTTGCTTTGTGCGAATTGCGGTAAACGTCTTAGCCTTCCTGGCCGACGTGTTGCGTGTTATATAGAGGGGTTGCGAGCCCATAAACGCGTACAGGTTGTTGAGATAGATTACATCTTGTGAAGGAACTAAACTAGAGATAAGAGGAGATAGAGATACAAAAGATTTCAGCTAACTAACTACTCCTCCGGCTATGTGGACTCTCCTTCATGTACACGCCTTATGCACGCCAGCATCAACTGGGCTGAATCATCACGTTTGACACCCTCCCTTAATCACAACTTCATCAAGTTGAGATTATGTTTGAAGTCTTCAAAGCTTCTTGTGGGTAGAGCCTTGGTGAAACCATCAGCAACCTGGTCTTTAGAGTGAATAAACCAAATGTCCAAGAGTCTATTCGCAACTCTTTCTCGAACAAAGTGAAAATCTATTTCAATGTGTTTAGTTCTGGCATGAAAAACTGGATTTGCTGATAAATAGGTAGCACCTAGATTGTCACACCATAAACATGGAGCTCTAGTGCTTCTCATACCTAGTTCCTTTAAAATTGACTGCACCCATATGATCTCTGTTGTTGCATTGGCCAACGCTTTGTATTCTGCTTCTGTACTAGACCTTGAAACTGTAGCTTGCTTCCTTGCACTCCAAGATATTAAGTTCGGTCCAAAGAATACTGCAAAGCAACCAGTTGAGCGTCTGTCATCTAGACATCCAACCCAGTCTGAGTCAGAGAAGGCACTGATAAGTGTAGATGATGACTTGCTGAAATTTAGACCAATGCTTAATGTATTTTTCACATATCTTACTATACGTTTTGCAGCAGTCATGTGAACAGTGGTAGGTGCATGAAGAAACTGGCATACTTTGTTAACAGCAAAGGAAATGTCTGGTCTGGTCAATATTAAGTACTGAAGTGCACCTATAAGACTTCTGTATTTTGTACCATTTTCTGGACTTAGAAGCTCTCCTTCAGTAAGAGACAATTTTTCAGTACTGGATAAAGGAGTAGGTGCAGGCTTACAGCTTTGCAAACCAGCCTTTTTTACTATGTCTGTTGCATACTTTTCTTGAGAGAGATGAAGACCATCCTTGTGTTGCTTGATCTCAATACCAAGAAAATAATGTAGATCACCTAGATCTTTGAGAGCAAATTCTGCACTTAAGTCCTTCAACAGTGCTGTTATTGCTTCATCAGATGAACTTGTCACAATTATATCATCAACATATATAAGAACAAATATTGATACACTTGACTTGTTATAGATAAACAAAGAGGTGTCATACTTTGAGGGAACAAATCCAAGTGCTTGCATCTTTTTACTGAGACGAGAATACCATGCTCTTGGGGCCTGTTTCAATCCATACAATGCCTTGTCAAGCTTGCACACATGAAGTGGTGCATGTGCATTTACAAACCCAGGTTGTTGTTTCATGTAAACCTCTTCTTCCAGAACACCATGGAGGAACGCGCTCTGAACGTCTAGCTGACGTAAACTCCATCCCCTGGACACGGCAATAGATAAAACAAGTCGAATAGTAGCAGCTTTCACAACTGAACTAAACGTGTCCTCATAGTCAATACCATATCGTTGTTTAAAGCCCTTTGCAACGAGTCTGGCTTTATAACGATCAATGGTTCCATCAGCTTTCCTTTTTATCCTAAAGACCCACTTACAGTCAATAAGATTTTTACCTCGTTGTGGAGGAACCAAATGCCATGTTCTGTTTTTCTTAAGTGCCATGATTTCATCATTCATTGCTTTTCTCCAACGTGCATCTCCCAAAGCATCTTCAAGAGTATTGAGTTCTCCTGGTTCACCTGTTGAACATACTAATCCATATTTTGTAACATGCTTATAGTCAATAGGTTTAATTACCCCTTATTGAAGTCGTGTTCGACGCGGATTGGCAACAGGAGCCTCTGCAGAATACTCCAGCACAACGGATCCAGGGTCTGGATCAGGCCGATCCTGTCCCGATCCCGATGAAGATCCGTGCAGGGCTCCAGGATCCACAGCGTGAGCAGTCGACGCCGAGGCAGGATTTTCTGTGGCCGTGGTGCGCGGTGCAAGCGATGATCAGGCCACAGAGGATCTGGGCCGGGGCGCATCATCATGGCCCAATGATTGCCGCCTGGACCCCGCGCCAACAGGGTCTGTCCCCGCATCCGCCGAGCCAGTCGTGGCGCGCCGCTTGTAGCCGCGCAGTTGGCCGTCTTGCTAGGCCCAGCCCAGACCAGAGGCGGCCTGCCACCTGTCGGGCGATGGTTCGGGCGCGCGAGAGGAGGCGGTGCGGCCCGCCGGGCTCTGCCGCGTGGCTGACGTGGGCTCGCCTGCACGCCCGCCTGTGTTGTCTGTCCGGACTGGCGTGGCAGATTCGCTGCCAGGCGCGGATCCCAGGGAAGATCGACTGCGCGGCTGCATCGCTTCCTCCGATCCCGAGGAGGATCTGTCCCCTGCACTGGGACACATGAAATAAGGACCTGTTGGTCCATTTTCTTCACCATTTGCTGTAGTTTTTGCATCACTGTTTTCTGCATCATCACAGAGCTCATGAAGATCATTAGTAGGGTTAGTCATATGATCATCACAATTTGTAATACCCCCTTGATCATAGGCAGAAAGATGAGAGAGAAGTAGCAAAATTTCTTTGCGGAGGAGTGCGCCGACGTTGGGGTGGAGATCCGCAAAGGGAAATTTGGTCTCATCAAAAACAACATCGCGAGAGATGTAAACTCGACCCGTGGAGATGTCGAGACACTTGACACCTTTGTGTTGGGCACTATAACCAAGAAAAGCGCACTGTTTTGATCTAAACATAAGCTTGCGTTTGTTGTAAGGCCGAAGATTGGGCCAACAAGCACAGCCAAAGACACGGAGAGAGGTGTAATCTGGTTTTGTGTGGAGGAGACGTTCCATAGGTGTTTCATTGTTGATAACACGACTAGGTAACATGTTGATAATATGAACGGCTGTCGGAAAAGCCTCATCCCAGAACTTGAGGGGCATGGATGCTCCAGCTAGGAGGGCCAAGCCAACCTCGACAATGTGCCTATGCTTGCATTCGACCGACCCATTTTGTTGATGAGCGTGAGGGCATGATACATGGTGAGATATGCCTATGCTTTGGAAGAAGGAATTTAGTTTTTCGTATTCCCCTCCCCAATCAGACTGAACAGCAAGAATCTTACTGTCAAACTTTCTTTCAACAAGTGCTTGAAAGTTGTGAAAAACTTGGAACACATCTGATCTTCTCTTGAGGAGATAGATCCATGAAAATTTGCTATAGTCATCGATGAAACTCACATAATACGTGTGTCTACCAATAGAGGAGGGGGCAGGCCCCCACACATCAGAAAAGATCAATTGCAACGGTTTGGTGGAGACACTAGTAGATATAGGGTATGATAATTGATGACTTTTAGCACACTGACATGAATTACAAATAGTTTCAATGTTTCGCTCACCAACAAACGGGAGCTTAATTTTCCTAAGTAATTTTTCAACCAAAGAGAAAGAGGCATGTCCTAAACGATCGTGCCATCGTGTGGACGAAAGCTTGATAGCACCACAAGCTTGTTTATTGAATCTTCTAAACTCCGGAATCAACGAGGAGAGCCCTCGAACACATCTACCTCGATAGAGAATTTTCCTCCTTGCCTGATCCTTGATCAAAAAGAAATAGGGATGAAACTCGAGAAAAACATGATTGTCAATGGCAATTATATGAACTGAGAGAAGATTTTTATGAGCACTAGGAACATGCAAGATTCTTTTGAGATGAATTTTACGACTAGGGGTATTAAAAATTGAATGGCCAATGTGACGTATGCCCATACCTTCACCACTGGCCGTGTGAATTTGATCCTTGCCACGATATTTCTCCTTCATGGTGACTTTCTAGAGCTCGTTGGTGATGTGGTTGGTGGCGCCGCTGTCAACGTACCAGTTTGTGTCAACTCCACAGGAGCCATCGGCCGCAGCAGCAACTTTCTCTTCATCTTGCGAGGAGTCACCATCATCTTCTTCGTAGAGGTACCAACAATCCTTCGCCGTATGTCCTGGCTTGCCACAGATATGACAGCGGGGCAAGTCCGGGCGGGATCTGTTGGAACCACCACTGCCACCACCGCGACGCCCTTTGGAGTTTCCCGAGCGCCCGCCGCCGCGCCAATTGTTGGAGTAGCCGCCACCACCGGAGCTGAACCTCCCTTTGCCACGGGGAGATGAGCGTGAGCGGGAGCCACCGCCGCGGCCTCTGTACGCAGAGTTGGCCAACGACTTGAAGCCACCACCGGAGCCTTGGTACTGCGCCATGCGTTGATCAAAGTTACTGAGCATAGCAAAGAGTTCATCAAGGGTTACCGGGGTGGCGCGTGCATCCAGTGCAGAGACAAGCGGCTGATAGTCTTGGTCCAGCCCGTGGATGATGTAGGACATGAGTTCATCATCTTGGATGGGTTTGCCCGCCGCAGCTAGTTCATCGGCGAGACCTCTCATGGCGGCGAAGAAGGAGGCCACCGATTGATTTCCCTTCTGCGCATTGATCAGCGCCGTACGGATGTTGTTGACGCGGCTGAGTGATTGTGACAAGAACATGCTCGCCAGTGCCACCCAGAGCTCGCGCGCCGTGGTGATCGTGGTCACCGTGACGAGCACCTCCTTGGAGAGGTTCTGGAGCAGGTAGCCGAGGACCTGCTGGTCCTCCCTCACCCAAAGTGGATGAAGAGGATTCGGACCGGTGGTCTCCTTGCCTGCGCGTCCTTGCTGGTGAGGATCTTGGCCGGCTCAGTCGCCGTGCCGTCGACGTAATGGAACACACCGGCGCCCCGCAGCTGCGGCGTGATCTGGGTCCGCCACAGAACGTAGTTGGTGCGGGAGAGCTTCTCCGGGACTCTGAGCGGCGACTGGAAGGAGGCGGAGGAGGAAGACATGGCTGCGCACTTGATGGAGATGGATAGCTAGGGTTTGTGGAAGAAGAAGGCTTTGTATACCATGTGCGAATTGCGGTAAACGTCTTAGCCTTCCTGCCCGACGTGTTGCGTGTTATATAGAGGGGTTGCGAGCCCATAAACGCGTACAGGTTGTTGAGATAGATTGCATCTTGTGAAGGAAGAAAACTAGAGATAAGAGGAGATAGAGATACAAAAGATTTCAGCTAACTAACTACTCCTCCGGCTATGTGGATTATCCTTCATGTACACGCCTTATGCACGCCTGCATCAACTGGGCTGAATCATCACGTTTGACATGCTTCTCAATTTTTTTTAATTTCAGTGTAGCGTCATAGGTGTAGTGCTATGGAGATGTTTGTGTGAATTGCCATGTTGTGTATGAACATGGATGCACTTTTGAAGTAGAAATAGTTCATGTAGAAACTGCTATGGGGTTACAAAGTTAATTTTAGTCATGTTTCTTAACTTTGTGTGCATGTTATGGCAGAAACATTGAGCATACTATGGAAACCTTTGTCCTATATCAGATCTGACAACACATAGGTGTGCTGTTCACAACACCGATCGAGCTATACAAACTTTACGTGACTATGGTAACTTTTGTCCCATATCAGATCTGACAAACTTTACATAGTACTCCCTCCGTTCGGAATTAGTTGTCGCAGAAATGAATGTATCTAGACGTATTTTAATTCTAGATACATCCATTTTCGAGACAAGTAATTCCGAACGGAGGGAGTAGTAATTAACGAACGTACGATAGGATATGTATGCATGTATTGAAGTTATCACCTGAATTCCTAACAAGTTTGCCAGGGAATCTATAAACTCTGAAGTCTTCTCCAGATGGAGATCAAGCTGTCGGGACCTGCTGCCTTGACCCGGCGAGCGGGGCGCAGACCTTCTCATTGTAGATGGAGGACTCCTCCTCCTCGACCTCGGCGTAGGCGTAGCCGAGGCGGTGGTACTGCTCGAGGATCGCCGCGTCGTCGGCGTGGATCTTCTCCCTAATACCATTGCTGATTGCCACGAGCGACCGGAGATCAAGGGGACTCTTGTAGTTCTCAACGATCTCCATGGCCCTGTTCTTCCTGTACATGCCCGTGCCGGTGGATTTCTCCCTCAGCACGATGTCGATGTACTTCTGGCTCACCCTGACGATCTTCTTCCCCTTGCCGGCCTCCGCCTTGTCGCCCTCTGCCAGCTTCTGGCACTCCGACTCCGAGGCCACCACCGGTATGTTGGAATTAACCACGAGTCCTAGTCCGGTTTGGACTGGAACAAGACACCGTGTAGGTATAGGACTAGTAGTAGTATTAGGATTAGAGTTTCTAACCCGTGTAGGTTAGCTTGCCTGTCCTGGCTACTATATATATCTACATAGACCCCTGTAATATTTGTACCCAACCCAGACCAAAGCAACAAAAATTCCCAGGAGCGACACGCTCCTGTTGTTGCAATCCATCAGCGTCCAATTGTTTTCGTGTGCGTATAGTTTCGCTGAGTTGTGCTAATCCTCTTTGTTAAGCTAGCTAGCTAGGCTCTGCCAAATCCATCCAGCAGCTAGCTAGGCTGCTTCGTTTGGTACGTGTACCTCTTGCTGTTTGCGTCTACGTACGACGAGTCTCCGCTCAACCGGCCGGAAAGTAATCGGCCGCGGTAGCTTGTACGCGCGCATCATCGGAAAGTACTCGACCGTTGCGTCGTCAAGGTTGGGACTGTGCCAACAATTGGTATCAGAGCTTTGGTATTGACGTGATTCTCGGAAAACAATCGAAGGATGATGACGACCACGGGCAAGGAGATCGTGACGGCGGCAGCGGGAGCACCGATGCCGATGGTGGGGGGATCACAATTCCCCCGTCTGGATCGAGAGGACTACGCACTATGGGCGATGAACATGGAGGTCGCGATGGAGGGAGCTGAATACTGGGAAGCCGTCGGCCCTGGCGGCGCCGAGTACGCGAAGGCCGCGGCGAAGTACCGGAAGGATCGTCAGGCGTTAACGGCGATCTACTCCACCATGCCGAAGGATGTGCTGCAACACCTCGTCGGAAAGAACTCGGCGAAGGAGGCATGGGAGACCATCAAGATCCTACACCAGGGTCATGACCGTGTCAAGGAAGCACACCTTCAATCCCTGATGAGAAGCTACGACTGCCTGAAGATGGACGAAAGTGAGACGGTTGATAAGTTTGCCGCCCGTCTCAAGACCCTCGTCAACGGCATACGCAGCTATGGTTCAACCCTAGAAGAAGTTGCGATCGTCCGACGATTTTTGCGCGCTGCACCGGCACGCTATATCCAGATCGTCACGTCGATCGAGCAATGTCTCGACCTGAAAACCCTCATGGTTGAGGATCTCGTCGGAAGGTTCAAGGCCCACGACGAGAGAATTCGTCTCAGTTTCGGCGACTCGGAGGAGAGTGAGCACCTAATGCTGACAAAGGCGCAATGGATCGCCCTGTCCAAAGAAAAGCAAGGCGGATCCACGAGCAGCGGCAAGAAGAAGGGGAAGGGGAAGCAGCGCTCGGCGAGAAAGAACTTCGCCGACTCGAACGACGAGGATGCGCCTTCACCACCGAGGAGGAAGTTTGACATCAGAAAAGTGAGGTGTCATAAGTGTGGCCTCCTCGGTCACTTCAAGGCTTACTGCGAGGAAGCACCGAAGCAACGGGCTCTCATGGCCGAGGAAGGAGACGATGGGGATATGATGCTGATGTGCGAGCTAGTGGACGAAGAGGATTCAGATGATCATGATCAACTGAACACGGGCCCGGTGAGTGCATCTGCGCTAGTAACCCCAAGCAAAGTTGTGGTGCCAGAAGACCATGACACAAGGCGTGACGGTATGGTTACGCTAGAAGCAGGCGATGTTGTGGCGCCAGAAGACCATGACACAAGGCGTGATGATGTGGTCATGCCAGTAAGTTCAGGCGTAGACGTGGTGCCAGAAGTCCACGACACAATGCGTGATGGTGTGGTCGCGCTAGAAAAAGGCGAAGTTGTGATGTCAGAAGTTCACAACACAAAGCAGATCGGTATGGACCCACCAGGAAAATCATATGCAGGAGCGGCAAGGAGCGCGGGCGTCTCGCGAGGACGGCGTGACGAGCTGGGACATGTCGAACTCGTATAGGGACATGGTGCAGACAAACCAGTATCCAGAAGGAAGCGTCGCTCGGCCAGGAGGGCTCGAATTAGTCGTGTCAGGTCTGCTTGGTAGCACAGCAAATGCTACGCCGGCTGGAAAGGGTGCTACACTGAGCGGCCTAGCAGCAACCGTATGTAGCAGCAACGACGGAGGCGTTGCATGGCCTTGTGCAGCTCCGCATGTGCCAGAAGGAGCGGGCCACTACAAGCTGCATACAACAACCACATTAAGGAATCCACGTGATGACCTAGTGGATGGACTACAAGGTGGGCAACGTCTAGGAAAAGTAGACGTGCCTCAAAAGATCAGCCCATCTACTGTTGCAAATTCTCTAGAGAACAGTTTGGATGTGGCTAGAATGCCAGTAAAGGGAGGTTTGGCAACTTCAAAAGACGTGACGTCTTCGACAGCATTGGAGACAGAAGAACAGCCACATGAATCAGAGGAAGCGCTTCGAATAAATTCGGTGAAGATGAAGAGTAAAGGGCAACGATGTTTGCACATCGAGGAACCAAATTTTTTTGAAGACGCAGTTATGAAAGAGTGTTGGCGTCGTGCTATGGATGAGGAGTTGAGGTCGATCCGAGACAACAAAGTATGGGAGCTCGCGGATCTTCCCAACGGACATAATGCCATAGAGCTCAAGTGGGTATACAAAGTCAAGAAGGATGCCGAAAGGAACTTGGTGAAGCATAAGGCAATGCTCGTGGCTAAAGGATACATGCAAGAGCAAGGTGTGGACTTCGAAGAAGTGTTCGGCCCAGTTACAAAGATGGACACGGTGAGACTACTTATAGCTCTCGCGGCTCAAGAATCCTGGAGGATACATCACATGGATGTGAACTTCGCGTTTTTGACTGGGGAGTTGGAAGACGAAGTATACGTGAAGCAACCGCCGGGGTACATCCAAGAAGGAGAGGAACACAAGGTATTGAAGCTACACAAGCAGTTGTACGGGCTACGACAAGCTCCTTGGGCATGGAGCATGAACCTTGACAGTACATTGATTTCTCTTGGATTTGAGAAAGACCCACTGGAGCATGCAATGTATAAGCGAGGTGAAGGAAGGGATCGTCTACTAATGGGTATCTATGTGGATGATTTATTGACAACAGGAGCAGACGAAGACGTAATTGCAAACTTCAAGCTACAAATGAAGGAGCTATTCAAGATGAGTGATCTAGGGCTCTTGAGTTACTACCTTGGGATCGAGGTACAGCAAAAGCCGGAGAGGATAACAATATGCCAGGAGGCATATGCAAAGAAGGTACTTGAAAGTTGTGGTATGAAAGATTGCAATCCAAGTCATGTTCCGATGAAGCCTCGTCTCATACTAAGCAAGAAGAGTGAAGCACACGCGGTTGATGCAATGGAGTATAGAAGTGTGGTCCGAAAGCTGGGGTATCTCACGAATACAAGACCAGAATTGGCCTATTTCGTTGGCATAGTGAGTCGCTTCATGGAAGCACCCACGATGGAAGATTGGGCAGCTGTGGAAAATATACGCAGGTACATCAAAGGGACAACAAACTTCGGTTGTGTCTATTTGAGAGAGAAGAAGAAGGAGATGGTGGAGCTACTTGGCTATAGTGATAACGACATGGCAGGAGATGTAGACGACCGTAAAAGTACCTCGGGCGTGGCATATTTCTTGGGAGGAAGCATAGTGAGTTGGCTATCACAAAAGCAGAAGGTGGTTGCATTATCATCCCGTGAAGCGGAGTATATTGCAGCTACAACCGTGGTGTGTCAAGGCATTTTCCTAGGAAGGCTACTCGATGACCTCACAGGCAAGGAACCGGAACGAGTGGTGCTCAACATTGATGACGAGTCTACAATCTCTCTATGGAAGAATCCGGTGCATCATCGTCGATGCAAGGACATCGATACGAGATATCGTAACTTACGGGAGTGTGTGGAAGAAAACAAGATTGACATCAATTATGTTTGCACCAACGATCAGCTTGCAGATATCTTAACCAGATCTTTGGGACGACAGAAGTTCACGAAGATGCGGCGAAGGATCGGCGTCCAAGCTGTAAAGTGAGGACATCGTGTTTAGGGTGGTGATTGTTGGAATTAACCACGAGTCCTAGTCCGGTTTGGACTGGAACAAGACACCGTGTAGGTATAGGACTAGTAGTAGTATTAGGATTAGTGTCTCTAACCCGTGTAGGTTAGCTTGCCTGTCCTGGCTACTATATATATCTACATAGACCCCTGTAATCTTTGTACCCAACCCAGACCAAAGCAATAAAAATTCCCAGGAGCGACACGCTCCTGTTGTTGCAATCCATCAGCGTCCAAGTGTTTTCGTGTGCGTGTAGTTTCGCCGAGTTGTGCTAATCCCGTTTGTTAAGCTAGCTAGCTAGGCTCTGCCAAATCCATCCAGCAGCTAGCTAGGCTGCTTCGTTTGGTACGTGTACCTCTTGCTGTTTGCGTCTACGTACGGCGAGTCTCCGCTCAACCGGCCGGAAAGTAATCGGCCGCGGTAGCTTGTACGCGTGCATCGTCGGAAAGTACTCGACCGTTGCGTCGTCAACGTTGGGACTGTGCCAACAATTGGTATCAGAGCTTTGGTATTTACGTGATTCTCGGAAAGCAATCGACGGATAATGTCGACCATGGGCAAGGAGATCATGACGGAGGCAGCGGGAGCATCGATGCCGATGGTGGGGGGATCACAATTCCCCCATCTGGATCGAGAGGACTACGCACTATGGGCGATGAACATGGAGGTCGCGATGGAGGGAGCTGAATACTGGGAAGCCGTCGACCCTGGCGGCGCCGAGTACGCGAAGGGCGCGGCGAAGTACCGGAAGGATCGTCAGGCGTTAACGGCGAACTACTCCACCATGCCGAAGGATGTGCTGCAACACCTCGTCGGAAAGAACTCGGCGAAGGAGGCATGGGAGACCATCAAAATCCTGCACCAGGGTCATGACCGTGTCAAGGAAGCACACCTTCAATCCCTGATGAGAAGCTACGAGTGCCTGAAGATGGACGAAAGTGAGACGGTTGATAAGTTTGCCGCCCGTCTCAAGACCCTCGTCAACGGCATACGCAGCTATGGTTCAACCCTAGAAGAAGTTGCGATCGTCCGACGATTTTTGCGCGTCGCACCGGCACGCTATATCCAGATCGTCTCGTCGATCGAGCAATGTCTCGACCTGAAAACCCTCACGGTTGAGGATCTCGTCGGAAGGTTCAAGGCCCACGACGAGAGAATTCGTCTCAGTTTCGGCGACTCGGAGGCGAGTGAGCACCTAATGCTGACAAAGGCGCAATGGATCGCCCTGTCCAAAGAAAAGCAAGGCGGATCCACGAGCAGCGGCAAGAAGAAGGGGAAGGGGAAGCAGCGCTCGGCGAGAAAGAACTTCGCCGACTCGGACGACGAGGATGCGCCTGCACCACCGAGGAGGAAGTTTGACATCAGAAAAGTGAGGTGTCATAAGTGTGGCCTCCTCGGTCACTTCAAGGCTTACTGCGAGGAAGCACCGAAGCAACGGGCTCTCATGGCCGAGGAAGGAGACGATGGGGATATGATGCTGATGTGCGAGCTAGTGGACGAAGAGGATTCAGATGATCATGATCAACTGAACACGGGTCCGGTGAGTGCATCTGCGCCAGTAACCCCAGGCAAAGTTGTGGTGCCAGAAGACCATGACACAAGGCGTGACGGTATGGTTACGCTAGAAGCAGGCGATGTTGTGGCGCCAGAAGACCATGACACAAGGCGTGTTGATGTGGTCATGCCAGTAAGTTGAGGCATAGACGTGGTGCTAGAAGTCCACGACACAATGCGTGATGGTGTGGCCGCGCTAGAAACAGGCGAAGTTGTGATGTCAGAAGTTCACAACACAAAGCAGATCGGTATGGACCCACCAGGAAAATCATATGCAGGAGCGGCAAGGAGCGAGGGCGTCTCGCGAGGACGGCGTGACGAGCTGGGACATGTCGAACTCGTATAGGGACATGGTGCAGACAAACCAGTATCTAGAAGGAAGCGTCGCTCGGCAAGGAGGGCTCGAATCAGTGGTGTCAGGTCTGCTTGGTAGCACAGCAAATGCTACGCCGACTGGAAAGGGTGCTGCACTGAGCGGCCTAGCAGCAACCGTATGTAGTAGCAACGACGGAGGCGTTGCATGGCCTTGTGCAGCTCCGCATGTGCCAGAAGGAGCGGGCCACTACAAGCTGCATACAACAACCACATTAAGGAATCCACGTGATGACCTAGTGGATGGACTACAAGGTGGGCAACGTCTAGGAAAAGTAGACGTGCCTCAAAAGATCAGCCCATCTACTGTTGCAAATTCTCTAGAGAACAGTTTGGATGTGGCTAGAATGCCAGTAAAGGGAGGTTTGGCAACTTCAAAAGACGTGACGTCTTCGACAGCATTGGAGACAGAAGAACAGCCACATGAATCAGAGGAAGCGCTTCGAATAAATTCGGTGAAGATGAAGAGTAAAGGGCAACGATGTTTGCACATCGAGGAACCAAATTTTTTTGAAGACGCAGTTATGAAAGAGTGTTGGCGTCGTGCTATGGATGAGGAGTTGAGGTCGATCCGAGACAACAAAGTATGGGAGCTCGCGGATCTTCCCAACGGACATAATGCCATAGAGCTCAAGTGGGTATACAAAGTCAAGAAGGATGCCGAAAGGAACTTGGTGAAGCATAAGGCAATGCTCGTGGCTAAAGGATACATGCAAGAGCAAGGTCTGGACTTCGAAGAAGTGTTCGGCCCAGTTACAAAGATGGACACGGTGAGACTACTTATAGCTCTCGTGGCTCAAGAATCCTGGAGGATACATCACATGGATGTGAACTTCGCGTTTTTGACTGGGGAGTTGGAAGACGAAGTATACGTGAAGCAACCGCCGGGGTACATCCAAGAAGGAGAGGAACACAAGGTATTGAAGCTACATAAGGAGTTGTACGGGCTACGACAAGCTCCTTGGGCATGGAGCATGAACCTTGACAGTACATTGATTTCACTTGGATTTGAGAAAGCCCCACTGGAGCATGCAATGTATAAGCGAGGTGAAGGAAGGGATCGTCTACTAATGGGTATCTATGTGGATGATTTATTGACAACAGGAGCAGACGAAGACGTAATTGCAAACTTCAAGCTACAAATGAAGGAGCTATTCAAGATGAGTGATCTAGGGCTCTTGAGTTACTACCTTGGGATCGAGGTACAGCAAAAGCCGGAGAGGATAACAATATGCCAGGAGGCATATGCAAAGAAGGTACTTGAAAGTTGTGGTATGAAAGATTGCAATCCAAGTCATGTTCCGATGAAGCCTCGTCTCATACTAAGCAAGAAGAGTGAAGCACACGCGGTTGATGCAATGGAGTATAGAAGTGTGGTCCGAAAGCTGGGGTATCTCACGAATACAAGACCAGACTTGGCCTATTCCGTTGGCATAGTGAGTCGCTTCATGGAAGCACCCACGATGGAAGATTGGGCAGCTGTGGAAAATATACTCAGGTACATCAAAGGGACAACAAACTTCGGTTGTGTCTATTTGAGAGAGAAGAAGAAGGAAATGGTGGAGCTACTTGGCTATAGTGATAGCGACATGGCAGGAGATGTAGACGACCGTAAATGTACCTCGGGCGTGGCATATTTCTTGGGAGGAAGCATAGTGAGTTGGCTATCACAAAAGCAGAAGGTGGTTGCATTATCATCCCGTGAAGCGGAGTATATTGCAGCTACAACCGTGGTGTGTCAAGGCATTTGCCTAGGAAGGCTACTCGATGACCTCACAGGCAAGGAACCGGAACGAGTGGTGCTCAACATTGATGACGAGTCTACAATCTCTCTATGGAAGAATCCGGTGCATCATCGTCGATGCAAGGACATCGATACGAGATATCGTAACTTACGGGAGTGTGTGGAAGAAAACAAGATTGACATCAATTATGTTTGCACCAACGATCAGCTTGCAGATATCTTAACCAGATCTTTGGGACGACAGAAGTTCACGAAGATGCGGCGAAGGATCGGCGTCCAAGCTGTAAAGTGAGGACATCGTGTTTAGGGTGGTGATTGTTGGAATTAACCACGAGTCCTAGTCCGGTTTGGACTGGAACAAGACACCGTGTAGGTATAGGACTAGTAGTAGTATTAGGATTAGAGTCTCTAACCCGTGTAGGTTAGCTTGCCTGTCCTGGCTACTATATATATCTACATAGACCCCTGTAATCTTTGTACCCAACCCAGACCAAAGCAATAAAAATTCCCAGGAGCGACACGCTCCTGTTGTTGCAATCCATCAGCGTCCAAGTGTTTTCGTGTGCGTGTAGTTTCGCCGAGTTGTGCTAATCCCGTTTGTTAAGCTAGCTAGCTAGGCTCTGCCAAATCCATCCAGCAGCTAGCTAGGCTGCTTCGTTTGGTACGTGTACCTCTTGCTGTTTGCGTCTACGTACGACGAGTCTCCGCTCAACCGGCCGGAAAGTAATCGGCCGCGGTAGCTTGTACGCGTGCATCGTCGGAAAGTACTCGACCGTTGCGTCGTCAAGGTTGGGACTGTGCCAACAATTGGTATCAGAGCTTTGGTATTGACGTGATTCTCGGAAAGCAATCGACGGATGATGTCGACCACGGGCAAGGAGATCGTGACGGCGGCAGCGGGAGCACCGATGCCGATGGTGGGGGGATCACAATTCCCCCATCTGGATCGAGAGGACTACGCACTATGGGCGATGAACATGGAGGTCGCGATGGAGGGAGCTAAATACTGGGAAGCCGTCGACCCTGGCGGCGCCGAGTACGCGAAGGGTGCGGCGAAGTACCGGAAGGATCGTCAGGCGTTAACGGCGATCTACTCCACCATGCCGAAGGATGTGCTGCAACACCTCGTCGGAAAGAACTCGGCGAAGGAGGCATGGGAGACCATCAAGATCCTACACCAGGGTCATGACCGTGTCAAGGAAGCACACCTTCAATCCCTGATGAGAAGCTACGACTGCCTGAAGATGGACGAAAGTGAGACGGTTGATAAGTTTGCCGCCCGTCTCAAGACCCTCGTCAACGGCATACGCAGCTATGGTTCAACCCTAGAAGAAGTTGCGATCGTCCGACGATTTTTGCGCGCTGCACCGGCACGCTATATCCAGATCGTCTCGTCGATCGAGCAATGTCTCGACCTGAAAACCCTCACGGTTGAGGATCTCGTCGGAAGGTTCAAGGCCCACGACGAGAGAATTCGTCTCAGTTTCGGCGACTCGGAGGAGAGTGAGCACCTAATGCTGACAAAGGCGCAATGGATCGCCCTGTCCAAAGAAAAGCAAGGCGGATCCACGAGCAGCGGCAAGAAGAAGGGGAAGGGGAAGCAGCGCTCGGCGAGAAAGAACTTCGCCGACTCGAACGACGAGGATGCGCCTTCACCACCGAGGAGGAAGTTTGACATCAGAAAAGTGAGGTGTCATAAGTGTGGCCTCCTCGGTCACTTCAAGGCTTACTGCGAGGAAGCACCGAAGCAACGGGCTCTCATGGCCGAGGAAGGAGACGATGGGGATATGATGCTGATGTGCGAGCTAGTGGACGAAGAGGATTCAGATGATCATGATCAACTGAACACGGGCCCGGTGAGTGCATCTGCGCTAGTAACCCCAAGCAAAGTTGTGGTGCCAGAAGACCATGACACAAGGTGTGACGGTATGGTTACGCTAGAAGCAGGCGATGTTGTGGCGCCAGAAGACCATGACACAAGGCGTGATGATGTGGTCATGCCAGTAAGTTCAGGCGTAGACGTGGTGCCAGAAGTCCACGACACAATGCGTGATGGTGTGGTCGCGCTAGAAAAAGGCGAAGTTGTGATGTCAGAAGTTCACAACACAAAGCAGATCGGTATGGACCCACCAGGAAAATCATATGCAGGAGCGGCAAGGAGCGCGGGCGTCTCGCGAGGACGGCGTGACGAGCTGGGACATGTCGAACTCGTATAGGGACATGGTGCAGACAAACCAGTATCCAGAAGGAAGCGTCGCTCGGCCAGGAGGGCTCGAATTAGTCGTGTCAGGTCTGCTTGGTAGCACAGCAAATGCTACGCCGGCTGGAAAGGGTGCTACACTGAGCGGCCTAGCAGCAACCGTATGTAGCAGCAACGACGGAGGCGTTGCATGGCCTTGTGCAGTTCCGCATGTGCCAGAAGGAGTGGGCCACTACAAGCTGCATACAACAACCACATTAAGGAATCCACGTGATGACCTAGTGGATGGACTACAAGGTGGGCAACATCTAGGAAAAATAGACGTGCCTCAAAAGATCAGCCCATCTACTGTTGCAAATTCTCTAGAGAACAGTTTAGATGTGGCTAGAATGCCAGTAAAGGGAGGTTTGGCAACTTCAAAAGACGTGACGTCTTCGACAGCATTGGAGACAGAAGAACAGCCACATGAATCAGAGGAAGCGCTTCGAATAAATTCGGTGAAGATGAAGAGTAAAGGGCAACGATGTTTGCACATCGAGGAACCAAATTTTTTTGAAGACGCAGTTATGAAAGAGTGTTGGCGTCGTGCTATGGATGAGGAGTTGAGGTCGATCCGAGACAACAAAGTATGGGAGCTCGCGGATCTTCCCAACGGACATAATGCCATAGAGCTCAAGTGGGTATACAAAGTCAAGAAGGATGCCGAAAGGAACTTGGTGAAGCATAAGGCAATGCTCGTGGCTAAAGGATACATGCAAGAGCAAGGTGTGGACTTCGAAGAAGTGTTCGGCCCAGCTACAAAGATGGACACGGTGAGACTACTTATAGCTCTCGCGGCTCAAGAATCCTGGAGGATACATCACATGGATGTGAACTTCGCGTTTTTGACTGGGGAGTTGGAAGACGAAGTATACGTGAAGCAACCGCCGGGGTACATCCAAGAAGGAGAGGAACACAAGCTATTGAAGCTACACAAGAAGTTGTACGGGCTACGACAAGCTCCTTGGGCATGGAGCATGAACCTTGACAGTACATTGATTTCTCTTGGATTTGAGAAAGCCCCACTGGAGCATGCAATGTATAAGCGAGGTGAAGGAAGGGATCGTCTACTAATGGGTATCTATGTGGATGATTTATTGACAACAGGAGCAGACGAAGACGTAATTGCAAACTTCAAGCTACAAATGAAGGAGCTATTCAAGATGAGTGATCTTGAGTTACTACCTTGGGATCGAGGTACAGCAAAAGCCGGAGAGGATAACAATATGCCAGGAGGCATATGCAAAGAAGGTACTTGAAAGTTGTGGTATGAAAGATTGCAATCCAAGTCATGTTCCGATGAAGCCTCGTCTCATACTAAGCAAGAAGAGTGAAGCACACGCGGTTGATGCAATGGAGTATAGAAGTGTGGTCCGAAAGCTGGGGTATCTCACGAATACAAGACCAGACTTGGCCTATTCCGTTGGCATAGTGAGTCGCTTCATGGAAGCACCCA
>NC_057797.1:15245830-15246227 GCF_018294505.1 Triticum aestivum
CCTAGGAAGGCTACTCGATGACCTCACAGGCAAGGAACCGGAACGAGTGGTGCTCAACATTGATGACGAGTCTACAATCTCTCTATGGAAGAATCCGGTGCATCATCGTCGATGCAAGGACATCGATACGAGATATCGTAACTTACGGGAGTGTGTGGAAGAAAACAAGATTGACATCAATTATGTTTGCACCAACGATCAGCTTGCAGATATCTTAACCAGATCTTTGGGACGACAGAAGTTCACGAAGATGCGGCGAAGGATCGGCGTCCAAGCTGTAAAGTGAGGACATCGTGTTTAGGGTGGTGATTGTTGGAATTAACCACGAGTCCTAGTCCGGTTTGGACTGGAACAAGACACCGTGTAGGTATAGGACTAGTAGTAGTATTAGGATTAG
>NC_057797.1:15249806-15274296 GCF_018294505.1 Triticum aestivum
GATGTGGCTAGAATGCCAGTAAAGGGAGGTTTGGCAACTTCAAAAGACGTGACGTCTTCGACAGCATTGGAGACAGAAGAACAGCCACATGAATCAGAGGAAGCGCTTCGAATAAATTCGGTGAAGATGAAGAGTAAAGGGCAACGATGTTTGCACATCGAGGAACCAAATTTTTTTGAAGACGCAGTTATGAAAGAGTGTTGGCGTCGTGCTATGGATGAGGAGTTGAGGTCGATCCGAGACAACAAAGTATGGGAGCTCGCGGATCTTCCCAACGGACATAATGCCATAGAGCTCAAGTGGGTATACAAAGTCAAGAAGGATGCCGAAAGGAACTTGGTGAAGCATAAGGCAATGCTCGTGGCTAAAGGATACATGCAAGAGCAAGGTGTGGACTTCGAAGAAGTGTTCGGCCCAGCTACAAAGATGGACACGGTGAGACTACTTATAGCTCTCGCGGCTCAAGAATCCTGGAGGATACATCACATGGATGTGAACTTCGCGTTTTTGACTGGGGAGTTGGAAGACGAAGTATACGTGAAGCAACCGCCGGGGTACATCCAAGAAGGAGAGGAACACAAGCTATTGAAGCTACACAAGAAGTTGTACGGGCTACGACAAGCTCCTTGGGCATGGAGCATGAACCTTGACAGTACATTGATTTCTCTTGGATTTGAGAAAGCCCCACTGGAGCATGCAATGTATAAGCGAGGTGAAGGAAGGGATCGTCTACTAATGGGTATCTATGTGGATGATTTATTGACAACAGGAGCAGACGAAGACGTAATTGCAAACTTCAAGCTACAAATGAAGGAGCTATTCAAGATGAGTGATCTTGAGTTACTACCTTGGGATCGAGGTACAGCAAAAGCCGGAGAGGATAACAATATGCCAGGAGGCATATGCAAAGAAGGTACTTGAAAGTTGTGGTATGAAAGATTGCAATCCAAGTCATGTTCCGATGAAGCCTCGTCTCATACTAAGCAAGAAGAGTGAAGCACACGCGGTTGATGCAATGGAGTATAGAAGTGTGGTCCGAAAGCTGGGGTATCTCACGAATACAAGACCAGACTTGGCCTATTCCGTTGGCATAGTGAGTCGCTTCATGGAAGCACCCATGATGGAAGATTGGGCAGCTGTGGAAAATATACTCAGGTACATCAAAGGGACAACAAACTTCGGTTGTGTCTATTTGAGAGAGAAGAAGAAGGAGATGGTGGAGCTACTTGGCTATAGTGACAGCGACATGGCAGGAGATGTAGACGACCGTAAAAGTACCCCGGGCGTGGCATATTTCTTGGGAGGAAGCATAGTGAGTTGGCTATCACAAAAGCAGAAGGTGGTTGCATTATCATCTCGTGAAGCTGAGTATATTGCAGCTACAACCGTGGTGTGTCAAGGCATTTTCCTAGGAAGGCTACTCAATGACCTCACAGGCAAGGAACCAGAACGAGTGGTGCTCAACATTGATGACAAGTCTACAATCTCTCTATGGAAGAATCCGGTGCATCATCGTCGATGCAAGGACATCGATACGAGATATCGTAACTTACGGGAGTGTGTGGAAGAAAGCAAGATTGACATTAATTATGTTTGCACCAACGATCAGCTTGCAGATATCTTAACCAGATCTTTGGGACGACAGAAGTTCACGAAGATGCGGCGAAGGATCGGCGTCCAAGCTGTAAAGTGAGGACATCGTGTTTAGGGGGGTGATTGTTGGAATTAACCACGAGTCCTAGTCCGGTTTGGACTGGAACAAGACACCGTGTAGGTATAGGACTAGTAGTAGTATTAGGATTAGAGTTTCTAACCCGTGTAGGTTAGCTTGCCTGTCCTGGCTACTATATATATATCTACATAGACCCCTGTAATCTTTGTACCCAACCTAGATCAAAGCAATAAAAATTCCCAGGAGCGACACGCTCCTGTTGTTGCAATCCATCAGCGTCCAAGTGTTTTCGTGTGCGTGTAGTTTCGCCGAGTTGTGCTAAGAGCATTATTAGTAGAACCCTCAAACCCTCAAATCTTAAAAGCAGTTTTAAGGGTTGAGTTGTGCCATTTTTTGACGCTTTTAAGGGTTGAAAAACAGGGGCAAATACTAGAACCCTCAAACCCAACCCGTAAACTGCTTTAAGGACTGGATTTGAGGGTTCTAGTCTTTGCCTCGACCCCAACCTTTAAATCTATCATTTGACATCTCACCTTTGCCACTTCCATGTGCTTTGATTTGGATCTAACCATGAAACAATACTAAAATTTTACTTAGTATCAATCGTCTAGTGTAAAAAGCATACTGTTGACTACAGTAGGAGATAAAATGTCTCACCAGGCTAAATATTTGTGCCTCCAAAATCTAGATAAAAACGAATTTGCAGTAGGATAATGTTACATTGAATGTGCCTACTGACATCGCGCTATATCAGTTATGCGCTAACTCAAGTCGTCGACGGATGATAAGGTTGCAAGGAGGAAATGGACATTTGTGTTCTAAATCAAGTAAGGCTTCACCAGATGTCCAAAGGGAAGTAAAGCCTTCACCAGCTCAATCAATCTTCAACTGAGGCATCTCCTTATCCTAACTTTTGGGAGGTGCTTATCCTATTATCCACAAGAGCAAGACCATAACACATACTAAAACTGATCTGTACCATGCCAAATATAATCAGTAAAGTGTATCATTCCCGAGTGACAAGTCTTTGCTTCTCAACAAAGAAAAGCAAATAAAGGAATTTTGCAATATAATCTCTTTTAGGGAGAAGGCACACACACTGGAACTAGTTTTTGGTGGAAACCAAATTACCTGATTAAAGTAAGGCAGTGTCTCCATGTTTTGGGCTCGCAAGGTGTTGGTGTTGATCGCTTGGTAAATCGTCCCGTATGGCCTCAGAAACTTTGGCCTCTGCATATCAGCAGGTGAACACAATATGAAATTCCTTGAGGCTAATATGACTGAACAAGCTAGCTCTTGCTGTCTTCAAGGGCATGTGCACTCAACATCTTTTTATGGAATGAAAAGAAAAAAGAACTGAATGCAGCTGCATATCTTGGTTTGTCTTGTGAGGAATGCAGCTGCCCAGCTTAGGTGAAGATTAATTATGTTGCCATCAGAGAGATGACAACAACGAGCTGCATCAAGAAGATGCTAATTTCTGGCCTTTGATGCAATGCATCACATCACAGAGAAGCAGAATTAAATACTAAATCAAGAAGAAGGAGGAGGAGGAGGAGGGGGAACCTGTGGCTGGACAATGGAAGTGGAGGTGGTGTAGAGCCGTAGAGGAGCTCCCACTTGCCGTTGAGGAGCTCGGACATGAGCGGCTCCTTGGTCGGGTTCACCTCCTCCAGCTGCTGCGCGATCTGGACCAGACCAACCAACCGGACGGAGGTGTGAGCCATGGAGATCAGCACCGGCGTGGAAGGCGGTCCTTGTCGTCGGGCGTGGCCTCGGCGGCGCGGTCGAGCGGCGCGATGGCCGCCAGCAGCTCCTCCTTGAGCCTCGCCGCCTTCTTGGCGTCCTCCTCCTCCTTCTTCTTGCTCCCCGTGAAGAAGGACGACAGGAAGGAGGAGAAGGACGGGGCGGGCGACACGGGCGGGACGGGCGGGGCGGGAGCGGCAGCCGCGGCGGGCGGGGGCGCGGCGGCGGCGGGGCCTTCCATGGCCGGTGACGAGGAGGAGTGCGGTGGGAGGAGGAGCGGTTGGCTCCCGCGCGGGCTCGGAGCGAGCGACAAGGAGGAGTGCGGGTTGGGGGCAGATTTTCCTCTCAACCCCTACTTCTACAGATTGCAAATTGGTTTAAGGGTCGGACCTTTAAATTTTTTTACGGGTTTGAGGGTTTAGAGGTTCTAGTCTACGGCGTTTTTTCGGCAAAAACTGTAAAAAAAAGTGTTGTTTTTAGGGGTTTGAGGGTTTGAGGGCTCTACTAGTAATGCTCTAATCCCGTTTGTTAAACTAGCTAGGCTCTGCCAAATCCATCCAGCAGCTAGCTAGGCTGCTTCGTTTGGTACGTGTACCTCTTGCTGTTTGCGTCTACGTACGACGAGTCTCCGCTCAACCGGCCGGAAAGTAATCGGCCGCGGTAGCTTGTACGCGTGCATCGTCGGAAAGTACTCGACCGTTGCGTCGTCAAGGTTGGGACTGTGCCAACAATTGGTATCAGAGCTTTGGTATTGACGTGATTCTCGGAAAGCAATCGACGGATGATGTCGACCACGGGCAAGGAGATCGTGACGGCGGCAGCGGGAGCACCGATGCCGATGGTGGGGGGATCACAATTCCCCCATCTGGATCGAGAGGACTACGCACTATGGGCGATGAACATGGAGGTCGCGATGGAGGGAGCTAAATACTGGGAAGCCGTCGACCCTGGCGGCGCCGAGTACGCGAAGGGTGCGGCGAAGTACCGGAAGGATCGTCAGGCGTTAACGGCGATCTACTCCACCATGCCGAAGGATGTGCTGCAACACCTCGTCGGAAAGAACTCGGCGAAGGAGGCATGGGAGACCATCAAGATCCTACACCAGGGTCATGACCGTGTCAAGGAAGCACACCTTCAATCCCTGATGAGAAGCTACGACTGCCTGAAGATGGACGAAAGTGAGACGGTTGATAAGTTTGCCGCCCGTCTCAAGACCCTCGTCAACGGCATACGCAGCTATGGTTCAACCCTAGAAGAAGTTGCGATCGTCCGACGATTTTTGCGCGCTGCACCGGCACGCTATATCCAGATCGTCACGTCGATCGAGCAATGTCTCGACCTGAAAACCCTCATGGTTGAGGATCTCGTCGGAAGGTTCAAGGCCCACGACGAGAGAATTCGTCTCAGTTTCGGCGACTCGGAGGAGAGTGAGCACCTAATGCTGACAAAGGCGCAATGGTCCCGTTTGTTAAGCTAGCTAGCTAGGCTCTGCCAAATCCATCCAGCAGCTAGCTAGGCTGCTTCGTTTGGTACGTGTACCTCTTGCTGTTTGCGTCTACGTACGACGAGTCTCCGCTCAACCGGCCAGAAAGTAATCGGCCGTGGTAGCTTGTGCGCGCGCATCGTTGGAAAGTACTCCACCGTTGCGTCGTCAAAGTTGGGACTGTGCCAACACGGTACTGCCGCCACGTCGCCATCTGCTGCGTCGCTTGCCGTGAGTTGCTGGTTCTGGCTTGAGATTTGAGAACTACTCCAGGTAATGACTCCGTTCTTTCTCTTTTTATAGATTTGGATGCGACGTACGTGAGCACAGGGAAGGTATATACGAACACTGCAGGGTTTTATTAAACGGCAGGGAACTTTTTTCTTTGTTTCCGTGCTTTACGGCGGTACGATGGCACACGTGCGGACCGTAATCACATGAGGCGATGACGTCACCTGCTTCGTGTCCGGGAGAATCACCACGTGGCGGCGGTATATCTGACAAACGTGTGTGCTTGTTTTTTTTTTTTTTGAAGCTAACGTGTGTGCTTATGGTATTTCTCCTATTTTATCACCACGTAAAGTTTGTATAGCTCGATCGGTGTTGTGAACAGCACACCCGCCCCACACACACAAAGGACCCTAGTCGCTCAAGGTGTCATATGCAATAAATAAAGTAGGCATGTTGTAAAAAATGATTTTTTTTTCAGTTTTCATTCCAAAAAATTTGAAATAAAATTTCATCCGAAATTTGCTCAAAATTTTGCGGTAACCATGGTACCCACAAGAAAAATGTCCTCGGTGCCAAAATATTGCTCGTATCAAGTTTCAGAATTGAAACTTTAAGCCTTCTTTTACAACTTGGCAAAAACAATCAGAACTCGAAAATAAAAGATATTTTAGAACTCCTCAAAATGTTTTAAAATGGATCTTATTTGAAATCCCTCAACATGAGAAACACAAATATGAAAACAGAAATTACTTTGAACTTTTCCTTCGAAAAATATGAAAGATTAAAAATCAGAAGCCAAAAGAAAAGGCACGCATGAGGAACTTGGTTCACCTGCACCTGTGTGTCACAAATCCTCTCACATATATCAATTGTTCGTTGCCTAGATAGCTGGGTAGCGAGGTTACTCAAGTTGTTTTTTCATACACTTTTGTGTAACTAGCAAAAGAGCCTAGCGTTGTAGGAACACTTTGTTGACGTTGTGGTAACGCCAGATTGAAAATGTCGTCCTAACAGCTATCTTTATAATGTGTTAATAAAGGTCCAGCGGTAGGTTGGATCCTTTCGATCTAGACTTCTCTTCATTGGCAGTTGTTGTTGTTCTGGTGCGCTGGTGTGTTAAACAGTCCTTAGCACGACAATTTTCCGATTGTCTAATACAACAATGTTTTCCTGGCCCCGATGAGGGACGGGCAATGATGGTGGCGTGCCTTCGGCTTGCTCCAGTGCTTGTAGTCATTGCTAGGTAGTCTACGGACCGGCATGTATTTTTTGCTTCTGGTACTCTTTGTACTACGTTGACAGTTGTAGAAGTGCATGCTCTAGCCAATGCAACCAAAAGACCGATCTGATGGAAGAGACTAGGCAGCACATTATACGTCAACACTCCCCCTCACGTGTGGCTCCCTCAGGCCTAAACGTGGACCGAAAGTGGGCTGCAATTTAATTGCGCCAGCCGGGTCTTGAACTCAAGACCTCTTGGCTCTGATACCATGTAGAGGAATAGGATGCAACTCTCAATGTATATACTTGTGCATATGCACCTATCAATACATTGAGAGTTGCATCTTATTCCTCTACAACAGTTGATGAATAGACTGGAAGTTTTCTTGCAAAAAAAATAAAAATCCAGCTGAGTGGATGTAGCAGTGTTGATTATGTGCTTCATTATGCTGGCTAGCCGAGTTGACCTTTATGAAATGGGCTTGGGCCACCCCAAGCTTGCTGGGCTGACTCTCATCTTGCCTACCCGGAGGATCCTACCGTCATTATTTTATAAGGATAGTACTAATGCAACTAACTCATTCTTTATTAGAAAACTTCTTTTTGTTTAGTTTTATTTTAGTTTCTTTACAAGAAAAGGATGGACATAGCAAGAAGATGAACATCGACTGTTGATTTTCAGTCGAATGGTTCTAGCGAATTTAACTGAACACCAAAAAAAATCTTTATGCGCCTGTTGGATAGTTGCCCCTGATGAAATTTTGTTTGTTTGTGAAATCTATTCGTTGGGGTCCTATGACACCGGTCTGAATATCGCATATGTGCGCGGAGGTTTTCATCCCAAAATCAGTTTAAAGATTGGATTTTGGAGAGTCAGTTCTGTCATTGGAAATTTACATGAAACACTAATCTAGGCTGAAGGGGCTCCTGTCCAATAGTCGCCCTCATTGGAGTGTCGTTCCGGTTGGCCTTTCCCCTGAAGTCGCTCGCCGTTGATACCACAAATCAGAGCAGTTATTCCCCTACTACATAGATATGTGGCACTCAACGGCGATGATTGAAATGATGGCTTCAAAACATAAACAAGATTATGGAAAGTAGGACTTGTAGCTATCACTCAGAGGAAACATAATCATAGCAATTGTAGCTATCATGGCATGGCAAACCTTATCCAGCAGATTTGAGGATAAGGCATACAGATATACAAGTATAGTGTTGCAAATCTCTGGCATGATCATTCCAAGATCATAACAATAATCCCATGCTCTTGGAGAACAACCTGACCATAGCCTTCCATGGCTCACACATGTCTTTCTTAACATAACATAAACTTGACATTCCAACTGTCATACAACGTGTGCACTCCTCGACATCACATATTATATTTGTTAATTGCTCAACAATTTGTATCTCAATTTAGTAAACACGCTCTTTTATTTTGATTTAAACCTTCAGGTTTAACAACTACTGAATAGTGTGACTTATACTGACTCCGTCCATACCTTGGACGCGGCTATTCGAATAGTTTGACCTTGTAGAGATTAGACACTGTACTCATACGACAGAACTTTCCTCTGCGGTGATGCCTTGCCAAAATTATCCCTAGCCACACATTTTTACCACATATAGTAGTAAGGACTCGAATCTCACTTTGAGTGAGAGTCTCTGGACCTTATCACCTTAATTTACTCGTGATATCAAATATCCCCTCACTCGGGACACTATCAAGTATTCAACTTGGCAGGTCAAATATCTCATCAGGTTAGCATAAATCTAGACGGATCAGGTCACACTTCCGGCTCAACCCGCTCTATGGAAACATCAATAAAAGAGTGACCAAATGCCTAATCATGATTTCCCAACAAATTGTATGTTCGTACTGATTTAATCGGTTCGGTGGCACTATGAATTGATCTAGCAGATGGAGGAAGTTATTATTAAGTTGTATTATGTTTCAATTTATCTTGGGATCAAGGGACACTTGAGAAAGTTCAGGGTTCTAGGGAGAGAGCTTGCCAAGTTACCAAGTTCATTCACCAAATATCCAAATAAAATCCAAGAAAGTCAAAGTTGTCAAAAAGAAAAAAGCAGGAAGGTAGATTCACAGGAAAAATATAAAATGTTGGACGAAGCACTCTGCCTGGCAGGAAAAGGAACACTATTCTTTTATTATCATTATTATACTATATCACTAGGTAATTGCCCGTGCCTTGCAACGGGGTACAAATATTCTAGTATTTTAGCCCGTGATTTATCAGTGTATATTAATGTGAAGTGTAGATAAATGTTTAACAAATCTTGTCCGTAATTAATCCAAAGACCATAAATTTATTCGGTAAGTCAATAAAAGGTGGGCTAGTTAAGGTGGGTTTCAAGGAATGATGTTTGGTAAAAGAATGGAAGGTTGGACGAAGCACTATGCCTGTCAGAAAACTGAATGCTATTCTTTCTTATAAGTAGTAGAGAAATCACTTATTGGTTTACCAAAGAAAACATAAGTTTATTCGGTAAGTCAATAAAAGGTGGCACAATAAGACGGGTTTCAAGGAATCATGCTTGGCAAAGAATGAAAGGTTGGACGAAGCACTCTGACTGGCAGGAAACGGAACACTATTCTTTTTTTAAGAAGTAATAATAAGTAGTAGAGATATTAGTTCTGTCTTAAGCCAAACTTTGTAAAGTTTGATAGATGTGGCTAGATCTCAGTCGACTGAGACTTAACCAAGTCTCAGTTAAGTGATAGTATATAAGATGGAGAAAGGCAAACTAGAAAGATTTTTTTTTAATTTATCTTCATGCAAGATCAAAGGAATATAGCATCGACTGAGACATAGCAAAACTGATAATTTATATAAAAAATATAATAATATCTGCAATACCAGATAAATATAATATGGACAATACATTTTATGATGGATCAAATGCTATTGATTTACCATTGTGAATGCTGATATTTTCCTATAAATTTGGTCATAATGGAAAAGATTAAACTTTTTATGCCAACATCGATTTTTGTGGGCGTGCTCAGTTAAACAGAAAACAACTTTTTTTGAGCGTGTAGGCCTAGTGTCAATGTTGAGAACAGGCTCGGTTTCAGCATGGATGTTTTATGCCAACATCGACAGGGTTTGATGCGTGACGGTGACCTGGATAGGATAATTGGTCATGGATGACGCATCACCATCGATGCTGCAAGTTGCAGCTGCATAATTTTGACCCATGGTCCCAGCAGCCTTCACCTTTCTTGACCAGATGAGCAGCTTAGCCGCCACTACAGTCGCCACCTGCCACTCTCTTCTCCCCCTTCCCTGGCCACATGATCCACAGTCCTCACCTTACTTAAATGGGAACTAGTATGGATACGACGTGGACAGTCCGAATCTCACACCATTTTACATATTATATACAATCTCACAGATCCCATGGCGTGTGCAGTGTGCTGTATAAATTAATGGATGCCTCCACCTTCATCGACCACCTCCGTTGATCAAAGATCAGAGCTCACGAGCACGCAGCAATGGAGCCGCAGACCGATTCGAAGCCCATTCCGCTGATGACGCCGTACAAGATGGGCTCCTCGCTGGACCTCGCCCACCGGGTGGTGCTGGCGCCGCTGACGCGGCAGCGCTCCTACGGCAACGTGCCGCAGCCGCACGCCGCCGTCTACTACGGCCAGCGCGCCACGCCCGGCGGGATGCTCATCACGGAGGCCACGGGGGTCTCCGACACGGCGCAGGGCTACACCGACACCCCGGGCGTCTGGACGGCGGAGCAGGTGGAGGCGTGGCGCCCCGTCGTCGACGCCGTGCACGCCAAGGGCGCCCTCTTCTTCTGCCAGCTCTGGCACGTCGGCCGCGTCTCCTCCTACGGCTTCCAGCCGGGCGGCGCCGCGCCCGTGTCCAGCACCCAGAGGATGGTCGGCCCGCAGGTCAGGCACGACGGCACCACCGAGGAGTTCTCGCCGCCGAGGAGGCTGGCGGCGGAGGAGATCCCCATGTTCGTCGACGACTTCAGGAAAGCAGCACGGAACGCCATCAACGCCGGTACGTACATGAGAACATATAGTACCCTGCTCTCCTCTGCTTTGCATTTTACACTCTGCTTTGGATTTCAACACTCTGTTGACACTCTGCTTTGCTCTGCACGCCGACGGCCAGGCTTCGACGGCGTGGAGATCCACGGCGGCAACGGGTACCTCATCGAGCAGTTCCTCAAGGACAGTGCCAACGACCGGGACGACGGCTACGGCGGCAGCCTAGAGAACCGGTGCCGCTTCGCGCTCGAGGTGGTGGCGGCTGTCGCAAAGGAGGTGGGCGCCCACCGTGTTGGCATCCGCCTCTCGCCCTTCATGGACTATATGGACTGCCACGACTCCGACCCCCACGCGCTCGGCCTCCACATGGCCACGAAGCTCAATGACCACAACATCCTCTACCTCCATATGATCGAGCCCCGTATGGCCCTCGTTGACGGCCGGCGGGAGGTCCCGCACCGGCTGCTGCCCTACAGAGAGGCCTTCAAGGGCACCTTTATCGCGAATGGCGGGTATGACCGGGAAGAGGGGGACAGGGCGGTCGTCTCGGGGTACGCCGACCTCGTCTCATTTGGGCGGCTCTTCCTTGCAAACCCAGACCTACCAAAGCGGCTAGAGCTCAACGCGCCGCTTAACAAGTACAATAGGTTGACGTTCTACATCTCCGATCCCGTCGTCGGCTACACCGACTACCCGTTTCTTCCTTGATGTATCATTCAACCATGAATAATGATTGGTCCATATATTGCCATGTGAAATTCAAATGGAACCTTTTCTTTTTCTTGGCTCTTCCCTTTTCCCCACATGTACAATGTGGCTTTCTTATGTACAATTTTTCCGGCTGTATAGAAGTTGCAAAATTCCGAGTGTTTAAGTTTTGAAAGATTAAATTTGAAAATATTGAAAGATCAAGTTTCAAAATTCCGTATTCCAAAAGTTTGAAAGTGTCAAATTATTGTTGGAAAATCCCAAGGCCTGGTATTTATATTCGTAGGATTTCCAAAACGCGGGAATAGGAAAAACATGGGATTAGAGTGGAATGTCGTCTTGAATCCTACAGGATTGTACGAGTGTTTGATTGTGCATAGAAAAAACATAGGATTCTTTCAAAGAGGTTTGAGTGGATGGAATGTTTTCTATGAAATATAGTGCAAATGAATCCTATGAAAAAATTCCTATGGTTTACAATCCTACGAATCAAACAACCAAGATAGGAAAAATTCCTAAGAATTAGAATCCTCCAAAATTCCTTTGAGAATCCTTTGAATCAAAGAAGCCCTTACTGTCCATTTCTTAGCAATACACACATCTCATTTATTCCTGTTCCAGGTATACATCGGTGTTGTCTGCACCAACACAACACCAACTCTCCTTCACAAACTACAAATTCATAACCGGAAATCAGAAATAGCAGTTTTTGCATCTAACCCTATGGAGAAATAATGCTTCATGTAATCTCTCACAAGAGTTTCCCTATATAATGGTTTGTTCTCTTCAGTCAACAGCTCCTTGATTGGACCATACATCCTCGTCGAGGCTGGATGGAAATGCGTGCTGAAGAAGAACGCGATCGAGACCCTAGGGGCAGCGTTCTTCGCCAACACCCTATGCTCCACACTCCTGAACCCGTCATTGGAGATCAGCTGCACATGTTTTTTAACAAAATACATATAGTTCAAAATGATCAAGCACACTGCTTATTTGTTAAACAAAAGATTTGGGATTGGATGGACACGATTTATATACCTGTAAGAGATCGCCGATGTTCACAATGAATGCTCCGGGTGTGGGCGTGACATCTACCCACCGGTCCTCGTTGAAAATCTGTAGACCGCCGACTTCATCTTGGAGGAGTATGGTCAGGAAGCCGGCGTCTGAATGCCGGCTTGTCCCGATGGCGAGTTTAGGCTGAGGGCAGGGAGGGTAATAGTGGCAGATTAAGATCTGTCCTTGGTCGCACTCCATGTCTGTTAGGTAGCTTGGTTTGAGCCCAAGAGCTTCGGAGAGCAGCTCAAACAAAGTCTTTCCCAATTTATTAACTTGCTCGGTATATTCAAGCAGTGCATCGCTGCAAATCAACATTTTAGTCCCAATATATCAGATCAAGAGTGATTCCTCACTAGTGCCGAGTGACTTTTTTATAGAACATCTTTTTGCTGCGAGGAATCGGAAATTCTTCACTTTCTATAGAACATCTTTTTGCGGTGAGTTTTCAGGAAAAAAAAGATATTCAATAGAAAGTAAAGAAATTTTGATTCCTTGGAGTAAAAATATTTTCTATAGAAAGTAATTTCGTTGCAGAACTTATCCCTGGTCATTTTGTCAATAACCAAGGAGGAATTCACATTAACAACAATACATAATCCATACTTGTATAAATTGTACCTTCTGTACTAACTGTGGATTGCTACTGTCGTAAAAAAGAAGAGAAAGAGGGCAACTGGCCAGAGAAAAATAATGATTCTAAATAGCATCTCTCATTGAGAAAATCAGAGAATCGATAATCAATAGTAAATCAGGAAATTTTATCAACCTACTATGGTTCAACAAGAGGTATTTTGTTGCGTTAGCAGTAGACAAAATGAGTACTACAGTCAATTACAATTTATGAGAAGAGAATTGTGTGTAATTGCTACTACCTTGTATCTTAATATGAGACGCTTTTGCAGTTTACGGTAGCACTCACCGGCAGCTCTCCGGTATGTCGCCGACGTCGGGCGGGTCAGGGGCCATGCGGATGTGGAGCGTGTCGCGCCAGTTGGCCACCGGCGACTCGTAGAGGTCGAAGTTGCACTGGTACTTGACCGGCTTGATGGGGTCACGCGAGTAGAGCCGCGCCTTCTCGGTGCCCTCGCCGCCGTCGGCCGCGTGGAACGCCCGCATAGCGTCCGTCGCCGCGGCCATCGCCGCCTCCGGCACGGCATGGCCTGTCACCTGGAAGAACCCGCACCCTGCCGCGGCCTGGCGGACGGCGGCAACCACGGCCGCGTGGTCGCCGCACCCGAGGTCGATCACCGGGATGGCCCCTGGTTCTTCTTGGCCGCCGGCGAGGACGGTGGTGTCCTGTTTGTCGTGGTGGCCTTCAGGGACGCGGAAGATGCAGGGGACGTGCGTGAGGCCGGAGGCGACGAGGCCGGTGACGCCGGCGAAGGTGGCGTCCAGCGCGCGGAGGTCGGCCGCGCGGTCGTAAGCAACGGGAGAGGAGGCGGCCGACATGGTTGGTGGCGTGGGTGTCATCGGCTTGGCGGTTGGAGTGCTCTTATCTGCTACCTGGCGTGGGTGTCATCGGCTTGGTGTGGGCGTGCTGCAAGTGTGACGCGACAGCGGCGATGGATGCATGCCAACGACTCCGGTGCCTGCTGCTGCGGTGACTCCCCAATCTACGCATTTTGGGATGAGAATCTCAGCGTACACATGGATATTCTTTTTCTAAATTAAACAATCTGACTATAAATTATAAAAACTATACTTATAAAAGCGTTTTTAACACTAGTATACTGTAAAAAACATTCTTATATTATGGAACGGAGGGGTACAAAAACAAAATAACAGAAGGCCAACAAAAAGCACAAAATTACATGAAAGTCCTCCATAGTCATCGACCCTAGCTGCGATCTCTCACAACTCGACTTTTCTTTATACATCTCGTAAAGAAACCGCAGTAGATCAAACCTGCACAAGCTGAACTCATCTCAAAGGTTTCAAGGAACTGTATGAGCCGCCCACCCAAATAGGCGAGAACCTAAGATCTATTGATACACTAGAGCCCGGGACACACCCTTGCAAGACAGGTTGTCGAACTATTACTTCGTGGTGGAGGTCAGGTGCAATGGAGCAGAGATCTTGGGAAGACAACGGAAGGATGAAGCCTGGCGAGCCGTTGGCGACGGGCCTTGGTGTCGTGGGCGGCTCCGCCCCTGGCCCCGGCGATCTCGCCGCGGCTGCTGCGTGGGTTCACGTCCGGCGTGGTCCGAGTGGCGTTTTGGTCCCTCCTCCGGAGGTGTCGGGGCGGGGGCCGTGTGGTGGCCGCTTCTGGGCCCTGGCGTCGGACGAGTCCGACGAGGAGGACGGGACCTCGTCGCCGCGGCTGGCTGCTCCGTCGGCGTGTGTGTCCCTCTGTGACTTCGTCCGGGCGGCGGCGGAGTCCGGCGTCGGCCGGGGTGACCACCGGCGTCGTTTTGCGCCGGGGGGATGTGTCTCGCGTGCCTCGGCGGTGCGGTGCTGGCGTCCCCCGTCTCCACCGGCGGGGTGCCTGGGGGTGGCGTGCGTCTCCTCTCCGTCCCCTGCCCTCGCGGCGGTTGAGGCGGCGGTTGAGGAGTGGCCGCCGCTCCCTCTCGTCCCCTCTTCGGCGGCGCGGGTGGCGGAGACGGCTGAGGCGCTAGGGTTGTCGCCGAGGGGCGCGGAGCCGGTTGTGGGCCTGCTTGCGCACGTTGGGCCTGGGCTGGCCTCATCTGGCTTGGGGGCCTATTCGCCATCTGGGTTGGCTTCCGCTGGGGCTGCGGGTGGCCAGGGGGCTGTCTCGGCTTCCGGGCCTGGCTCGGCTAGGCCTGATCCCACGCGGCCCTCCCTGGATGGCGTCCATAAGCCCGGGTCGCGCCGCTATATATGGCTGCGCAGAGGTGTGCGCGACCCCTCACTAGGGTTTCCTGCCCGTCCCAGTGAGGTGCGGCGATTTAGACGCTTTGCCAGATCTCTCCTCCCCCATCCCCCTCCCCCTCCTCTCACTCGTTCCTTTGCTGCGGTGGCTGCCATGGGCGACCGTCGCACGGAGAAGAGGCCGATGGAGCCCCCGATCCCCGATGAAGAGAGGCGGCGGGAGAAGGCGCTGCATGCGGGTGCAGGCGAAGCGTGGCCAGCATGCCAGGGCGGCGGGTCGTGATGATGGGGGCGGTGGTTTCGTGCAAGGCAAAGGTGGAGGCTACGGCCAGGGCTATGGGGGTAGCTATGGCCAAGGCTATGGATCTGGATCCCATGGGTGCGAGGGGGATTGGGGTCCTCCTCCACCTTGGTGGAGTCAGCAGGAGCGCAAGAAGAAGCAGAAGACCGGATCGAAGCGGCGTGAACTGGAGCGCAAGTCGATGGAGCATCCCCTCTGTGGTGGTGGCCACGGGGACCCGCTGGCTAAGAAGCCGCGTGCGGCGGCTGCCCCGCTTGCGGTGGTGTTACCGGCTGCGCCGCGTGGGTCGGCGGATGCTCCCATCCCTGTCGAAGAAGAAGGAGGCGAATGCTTCAAGTGCGGCCGTACTGGGCATTTTCAAGCCAAGTGTACCTTTCCTCCCCTCTGCGTGATCTGTAAGCAGGAAGGACACGCCTCGGCCTTCTGTCCGACGCGGGGTAAGCATCTTCACCTACAGATCGTGGGTAGCGCGATTCCGGGGGAAGGATTTTTCTGCTTGGACTTTGAAGATGAAGAGGAGTCAGAGGGATATGATCTCCAGGCTGCAAATGGGGCCATTCTGTCGGCGGAGCCAGGGAGGCTGTCGATGCGTGTGCTCAAGCAGGAGCTGAAGCACATGTTTGCGGGAGACTGGGACTGGCAGATTTCTCAAGTGGGGGATGACGACTTTGCGGTTATCTTCCCTTCTGCGGATCTGTTGCACATGGCCAAGTCGAGTGGGAAACTGTTTCTTTCTATCAATGATATTATGGTGCGGGTTCGTGATCCTGTCCAGGAGACCATTTTGCCCCTCTCCATGCCGGAGGTGTGGCTACGCCTCCACGGTATCCCCAAGAAGCACCGGCGTGTTGATCGCCTGATGGAAGGAATGAAGATGCTGGGCAGGCCCATTGTGGTGGACGAGCTCTCTCTCATCCGGATGGGACCGGTGAGAATGAAGTTTGGTTGCAAAGCCCCAGACAAGATGAATGGATACGTGCAAGTGTGGTTCAACCATGAGGGTTTTGACATCAAGGTGGAGGTGGAAACTCTCCGGAAGCGTTCGGGCGAGGGTTCGGTGGTGTCTGGGCCTGACAAGGCCCCCCCTCGCCCCAGCGACAAGCAAGGCCAGCCGGGTTTGGGGACCGGGAGTGCGCCGGGGTTGCTGCAGGGTTCGACCGTGACTCAGGGAGGGCCTGTCACCGCAGCTGGCAGCAACCAGCAAGATGTGGAGATGGCTTGTCGTGATGAGGAGAATGAGGACAGCATGCCGGACACGTCGATTGATACGGAGACTTGGGACAAGTTGGGGCTTTCTTCCCTGGCGCTAGAGGAGGACAGAGATGTGGTGGCGCTGGGCGCTCTTGCGACGGCGGACACGGCTGGGAGCAGCCCGCCTCCTGCGATTACTTTGCTGGGGGCTTTTGACCAGTCTGATCTGAAGGAGCGGGCTGGGGCTGGTACCATGCTTCTGGGTGCCCCGACATCCCCCAGTCTGCTGGGCTCCGACACGGGTGTGGTGCTCAACGAACCATCCACTCACACCCCGCTGTCTAGCCGCCGCAGTGCGGGGGGCTCAGGGCGCGCTCCCAAGAAGACGGCGGGTCGCAAGCCCTCGGCCAACGCTGCGGTACTCTCCCTTCCCTCACCAACTGCGCCGGCTTGCGTGGACCTTCAGGCAGCTCTGGGTTCTGCGGGCGTCTCGACCAAGGCACGGCGCTCTCGTGCTTCTCCAGTGGCCCAGCGTGCGCCTAGTGCTCGGGCCAAGGCCCTTCTGGGTGAACTTTCTTCCATGGAGAACGCGCAGCTTCGTCTTGCGGATAAGAATCTCGAAACCTCAGGTAATCCCCCACCCTCCTTTAAGATTCTGAATGCCTTTTCGGACCCGGAACTTGCCTCGATTCTAGACGACAGCGGATTTAAGGTTGGTGCGGAGAGCGGCGAGTTAATTTCGTTGATCCGTGCCTGTGAAGATGCCCAAGCGGCATTGGCCACTGCAGCCGCGTTGGCTAAGGCCAGGGAGGCCTCTGCCACAGCGATGGTTGTCTCCGACCCCGCTGGGTCTGCGGTGGTGGCGAGTGGGAACGCTGACGCCAGGGAGGCGGAGGTTATTCCCTCGACAAGTCGTGCCCCGGCTAAAAAACGTGTGGCAAAACCGGTGACATCCAGGGGGGTGCGCCTTCGCAATCGTATTATCTAGATGCGCTATCTTTTTTGGAACATTCGGGGTTGCGGCCACGCTGGCCGTCGGACCCAGCTTAAAGAATACATTGCTAGGGAGTGCATTGACGTGGTGGCGCTCCAAGAGACGATTAAAGCAGATTTCACGTATCGAGATTTGGCTGCCTACGATCCTCTCCATCGCTTTGTCTGGGGCTGGGTGCCGTCTGTTGGCCATTCGGGTGGTCTCCTATTGGGTTGTAACAGTGATGTATGCGATGTTGTAAGCTGGGATGTGGGTGCGTTTTTCATTTCTGTCACGATTAAACACAGGATCTCGCTGACTTCATGGGCAATTGTCTGCGTTTACGGCCCGGCTGATCACTCTAGGGCGGCTGATTTCTTGGGAGAAATCCAAAGCTTGGTTGGGGCTAAGCAAGGCGCCAACATCCCCATTGTCCTTGGGGGTGATTTTAACCTTATCCGTTCGGGAGCGGATAAGAATAACCGTAACATTGACTGGCCTAGAGTCACCCTGTTCAATAATACGATTGCCTCATGCGCCCCGCGGGAGATTGCTAGGACTAGTGCTAGATTCACATGGACCAACAAGCAACTGTCGCCGGTGCGCAGTGTTCTAGACCGAGTGTTTGTGTCCTCCGATTGGGAAGTGTTATTCCCCATGTGTACGCTGTTTGCGGAAACGCGCATTGGGTCGGATCATGTGCCACTGATCCTAGCCTCGGGGGAGGACCGGATCAAGCGCAACCCCCGGTTTTTCTTTGAAACTGGGTGGTTAGAGATAGAGGGCTTCGGGCGCTTGCTCATGGCGCGCTGGGAGCGTGCCAGAGCTGCGGTCGGCTGCTCCAGGGGTCCCTTGGACACTTGGATTGCGGCGGCTGCGACTCTTCGGGGTTTCCTCCGTGGGTGGGGTGCAAACCACGGAAGCGAAGCGAAGCGTGCTAGGGAAGCTATTATCGCTGAGATCAAAGCCCTCGACGACCAAGCTGACTCCAGACCCTTCCTGGAAGCTGAATGGGCTCACCGCTACGCTCTTGAGAATCAGGTGCTCGCCATTCTCAGGGAGGAGGAGGAGTATTGGCGCCGCCGGGGCGGCGTCAAGTGGGTTACCAAGGGCGATGCGAACACGGGATATTTCCACGCCTATGCCAACGGTCGTAAACGGAAGTGCTCGATTTTGAGACTTCAATCTGATCAAGGGATTTTGGTTAGTCAGGCTGACATAGTGGCACATATCTATGAATTCTTCCTTAATCTGTTGGGAACAAACGAGGAAAAGCCCCTCCAACTTCGGGATGACTTCTGGGGGGAAGAGTGTTGCGTGTCTCAAGTCGAAAATGACCTCCTGGCTTTGACTTTCTCCTCGAATGAGATTGACGAAGCCGTGGGTGCAATGAAAATTGACACGGCACCTGGCCCGGACGGCTGGCCGGTCGCTTTTTTCCGACGCTTTTGGCCGATGCTTAAGGACCTTTTCTACGGGATTATCAATGGTTTTGCGGTAGGTACGGTAGATGTTGCGCGCCTTAACTATGGCGTGATTAGCCTTATTCCCAAAGTCAAAGGGGCCAACACCATCAAGCAGTACCGCCCTATCACTCTCATTAAAGTTCCTTTCAAGATCTGCTCAAAGGCGTATGCGACCAGACTTGCTCCGGTCGCGCAGCGCGTTATCAACCGTAGCCAATCTGGCTTCCTCAAAGGTCGCAACATTCTCGAAGGGCCGATAGTGTTGCAGGAGACTATCCACGAGCTTAAACGCACCGGGCAACAGGCCGTGCTCCTAAAGCTTGACTTTGAGAAAGCATATGATCGCGTGAACTGGGAGTTCATACGCGAGGTTTTGACCCGGAAGGGATTCGAGTCAGGTTTTGTACACCGCATCATGCATCTGGTCTCGGGAGGCCAAACTGCGGTGTCGATTAACGGAGAGGTTGGGAACTTCTTCCGCAACAAAAGAGGTCTTAGGCAAGGGGATCCTTCCTCGCCCCTGATTTTTAACTTTGTTGCGGACGCCTTATCAGCCATGATCCACAAGGCTAAGGACGCCGGGCACATTCGCGGTGTGGTACCTCACCTCATCCCGGGTGGTATCACCCATCTCCAATACGCAGACGACACCTTGCTGCTCTTTGAGCCTGACAATCATAGCATAGCTTCGGTCAAACTTATCCTCCTCGCTTTCGAAATCATTTCCGGTCTTAAGATCAATTTCCTTAAGAGCGAGGTAATAGCCATTGGGTTGGAGCCTATGTTCGCCTCTCATGTAGCCAATTTACTTAATTGTAAGCTAGGGAGCCTTACCATTAAGCATTTGGGCCTGCCTATCTCAGATAAACACATCTCCATTTTGGAATGGGAACCCTTGTATGGCAAGGTGGCAAATAGGGTTAGTCCCTGGCGCGGGCGTTTCCTCTCCTCGGCGGCCAGATTAATTCTAACTAACTCCAGCCTGTCTTCCCTTCCCCTGTTCACGATGGGCATGTTCTTGCTGGCTGATGGGGTCCATGCCCGGCTTGATACGCCCCGATCCAAGTTCTTTTGGGAAGGAACGGGGATCAAAAAGAAGTACCACTTAATCAAATGGGCTGCGCTTTGTCGCCCTAAGAAATTAGGAGGACTTGGGATTATTAATTCAAAGCTTATGAATGTCGCTCTCCTAACCAAGTGGATTTGGAAACTCTCCCAAAACGAGCAGGGGCTCTGGGTAGATATCCTTCGCGCCAAATACTTCCCAGATGGGAATTTTCTAACCTCCAAAGTTAAGGGTTCAACTTTTTGGATTGGGATCCAGAAAGTTATGCCGGCATTTACTTTAGGAGCCAAGTTTTGTGTCAACAACGGGTCCTCAACACGGTTTTGGTTGGACCACTGGTTTGGCTCGGAACCCCTATGGAAAAGCCACTCCTTGGCATATCGGCTGGCCACTAACGTGGATATCTTAGTGGCAGATGTGCTGCGCACCAGCCCGCCTGCGATCTCCTTCAAAAGACCCCTGCTGGAGAACGAACGAGCCTGTTGGGACGGGCTCGTAGCCGATCTAGCAGGCGTGAACCTTCGTCCTGAGGCCGACTCGGTCTCCTGGGCCCTCTCGCGCTCGGGGAAGTTTTCTGTCCAATCCTTGTACAACAAACTGACTGAGGGCCCGACCCTAGACATAGCTAGGGGGCTATGGAAAGCTGCCATGCCCTTAAAGATCAAAATCTTCGTGTGGCAGTTGTTTCGAGATCGCCTCCCTTCCTCCAATAACATCGCTCGTAGAAATGGGCCCTCTGACGGCTCTTGCGTGCTTTGTGGCCAACTTGAAGATGCCAACCACATTTTTTTTAACTGCCATCTCGCTCGCTTTGCTTGGAGTGCGGTTAGGGAGGCTTTCGGGCAGACCTGGGATCCTCGTTCTTCCGCGGACCTGCGAGCTTTGCTAGCTGCATATAGGGGTGGTTTTGGCCGTGTCTTATGGCGCTGCGTGGGAGCTTTGTTGTGGTCTATTTGGACCACTCGCAACAAGATGACTTTGGAGCACAAATTTCCTTCTCACCCGGCTGACATTATCTTCAAATGCCACTTATTTCTACAGACTTGGACGCCGTTGGAGAAACGGCGTGATGCGGATCGGATGTCAGAGGCTATGGAGCGGATCCGGACGATCCAGATTGACGCCCGCCAATAGCCTACCGTTCGCTCTTTTCTTTTGGACCGGCCGTATGCTCTATGTCGTTTATCTTTCTCTTGCAGGCTTCGGCCGGTAGCATGTACCGTACCTTGGCTTCGGCCGTTTTACCTTTTTGTTGTTATGTGTTGAACCTGATGGATGCTGCCTGATGTGGGCTTTATTAATTTAAAGCCGGACGCCGCCGGCGTCTTTGTTCTAAAAAAAAACTATTACTTCGTCGTCGTACTGTCAGGAAAGACTTCAGGAAAGCAGCACAAAACGCCATCAACACCGGTACATACATGAGAACATTTACTCTGCCCTCTTTTGTTTGCATTTTACACTATGCTCTCCTCTGTTTTGCATTTAACACTTTGCTTTGCTCTGCATGCTGATGGGCCAGGTCTCGACGGCGTGGAGACCCACGGCGGCAATGGGTACCTCGTCGAGCAGTTCCTCAAGGACAGTGCCAACGACTGGGACGACGGCTAAGCCCGGAGAACCGGTGCCGCTTTGCGCTGGGGGGGGTGGACGCCGTCGCCAAGGAGGTGGGCGCCCACCGCGTGGGCATCCGCCTCTCGCTCTTCATGGACTACATGGACTGCCACGACTCCGACCCACACGCGCTTGGCCTCCAAATGGCCACGAAGCTCAGCGACCACGACATCCTCTACCTCCACATGATCGAGCCCCGGATGGCCCTCGTCGACGGCCGGTGGGTGGTCCCGCACCGGCTGCTGCCCTACAGGGAGGCCTTCAAGGGCACCTTTATCGCGAATGGAGGGTACGACCGGGAGGAGGGGGACAAGGCGGTATCGTCGGGGTATGCCGACCTCGTCTCGTTTGGGCGGCTCTGCCTGGCGAACCCAGACCTACCGAAGAGGCTAGAGCTCTACGCGCCACTTAACAAGTACAATAGGTTGACATTCTACATCTCCGCCCGTCGTCGGCTACACCGACTACCCGTTTCTTCCTTTATGTGTCGTTGAACCATGAATAATGATTGATCCATATATTGCCATGTGAAATTCAAATGGAACCTTTTCTTTTTCTCGGCTCTTCCCTTTTTCCCACATGTACAATGTGGCTTTCTTATGTACAATTTTTCCGGCTGTATCGAAGTCGCAGAGTTCTGAATGTTTAAATTTTCAAAGATTAAATTTGAAAGTGTCAAATTATTGTTGGAAATTCCCAAGGGCTGGCATTTATATTGTGTCATTTCTACCGCGAATAATGTGTCATTAACACATTGTCATGTGAATTTCAAATGAAACCTTTTCTTTTTGTCAGCTCTTCCCTTTTTACCCGCGTAGGCTCCGTGGTACATGTAGTTTTTTTCATGTAGAATATTTTCAGCTGTGAAAATGTCGCAACATTATGAGTGTTTAAATTTTGAATTTTAATTTTTTACATTTTTAAAGGTCAATTTTAAAATTATCATATTCGAAAGTTTGGAAGCGTAAAATTATTCGGGCTCATGGGAGGCGAACCCTAGCCGCCACCAAAACCAACAACCCTCCTCCCCCCGCAACCGTCGATAAATGCATGTGAGGTTGTGGCGCTGGCGGGGCACCCCCTCTCGTTTTAGTAATTGAACTAGACCATAAAGGCGCGCGTTGCGGCGCCCTTCATTCTAAACTAACTGTAATAGAAATTTCTTGTAAGTAATTGAAGTTTATTTATAATTGATTGGGAAACCACATGTTTGCTTCACTACCTAACATCGGGTTTTCAATAGTAGAATACGCAAAATCTTGAGACAAAATAGGGAAGTGAATAGATCTTGTTTTAATTAGAAGTCTAAACAAATAGCACCCCGCGAGTGAACTTTTCGTGAGTACATCAACCATAAACAATGTTAGTCCTAATCGGAGGAACAAATCGACCATAAACATGGTTATGACAGAAATGAAATCCTCAACTCGACAGATCACTGGATCATCAGCATTTGATCAAGGCAAAATTCATGCCAGGATGGTCTGACTCAGGCATAAATCATCACACACGGACAATTTTCATGCTAATAGATGATAACGGCACAAAATCGCAAGTTCACAACCCAACATGATAGCTGTGCATATTTCATAATTTCAGTACCGATTCTTGGCCTTCCTCATCACAAGGGTATTCCCTCACGTGATTCAAATGTTTTATTAATATAAAACGAAACAAAAAGTCTATCAAAGAACATGCAGAACAAGAAAGAACAATCCAAGGGGAGGCGGACGAGGTGAAGGGATGCGACAAAGTAGACAAGCGCGGCGGCGAGCCGGAGAAGAGCACCGAGTGGACCGCGGCGGCCTGCCGGAGAAGAGAGCGAGGGCGAGGACCGCGGGTTCGGTCGGAAATAGATGGAGAGGGTTTTCGCAGAAAAAAACGTCGCGACATCTAAATCCGAACGGAGGGAGTATGATGTAAACAAGAAGTTAAAATCAATGGCCGATATAGAATTATCGCCCAAAGCATAAACATGGCGATATAGAAATTATCGCCCGAAGCACATAAAATGGCCGATGGAGTGTTGACATCGTCCTTAGAAAAAGCATCCTGCAAGTTATTTTTCAGCAGACAAGTTTGCCGAAAAACAGAGGGGCATGTGTTGACACCAGATTTTGGCACGACCAAGAACTTAATTAAGATTTCATCTCCAAAGTGCCGGTTCACACGTTTACTCTTGGTGGAGGTGCATATAACCATGTATGTATCAAAGCAGAGGGTCACACAAGTCCAATTCTTCTAGCTTAATAGTATATTCTTGCCTATTTTTTGTGCATGTGAAATAGGGTCTTCGCGCCATTGCAGCGAACTCCCCGGGTGGAACGTTCAGCCGCATCCCTGTTCCAGACAAGCCAAGTCTATTGGTACCCTTCTCGCAAATGCTAGATAGCATCCTTAATGGCACCAAGCTTGCTCCAGGTATATACATAAACAAAAAACATAGATTGGTTTGAAACAAGCACTGGTAGAAAAAGAGGCTTCCGTCCAGCCCCATTAGTCGCGGAACTGTAGGAACCGCGACTAATGAAGTCTTTAGTCGCGGTTCGGCAGACGAACCGCGACCAAAGGCCTGGGCCCAGGGCGCTCGGTGGCCAGCTGGTGCAGGGGAGGGGCTTTAGTCGCGGTTGGCCAGGACAACCGCGACTAAAGGCCTTCGGGCACCTTTAGTCGCGGTTTGCCAGGCCAACCGCGACTAAAGCCCCTCCCCTATATATACCCATCCAGCAGCCAACACTTAGCCATTTGGAGCCATTCTCTTCACAAGGGGTGTTAGGTTTGCTTTTGGTTCCTCTTATGCACATAAGGTGTTTGATGAAATGCCCAAGAGCATGAAACAAACATGACATGAAGTGTTGGAGCCACACTCCTCGATCGCGGTTAGCAACTTTAACCTTTGA
>NC_057797.1:15275069-15279047 GCF_018294505.1 Triticum aestivum
AGGACAACCGCGACTAAAGGCCTTCGGGCACCTTTAGTCGCGGTTTGCCAGGCCAACCGCGACTAAAGCCCCTCCCCTATATATACCCATCCAGCAGCCAACACTTAGCCATTTGGAGCCATTCTCTTCACAAGGGGTGTTAGGTTTGCTTTTTGGTTCCTCTTATGCACATAAGGTGTTTGATGAAATGCCCAAGAGCATGAAACAAACATGACATGAAGTGTTGGAGCCACACTCCTCGATCGCGGTTAGCAACTTTAACCTTTGATGTGTCATTGATAAAATATACATGTGTGTAGTTCATATATTGTTTAATTTATATTGTTTGTAGCTAGTTAGTTTAACAAATGCATGATGGTTAATTATATATTTTATATTATAATAATGCAGATGAATCGGCAATGGATGTACGGTAACCGACTCTCCGGCGAGTTCACTACGGGTTTGAAAGATTTCCTCGTAGTGGCTAATGCAAACAAGCGTGGGGGTTTTGTTATCTGTCCATGTGTTAACTGTAAGAATCAGAAGGGTTACTCTTCCTCAAGAGATGTTCACATGCATCTGCTTCGGCACGGTTTCATGCCAAGCTATAATTGTTGGACCAATCATGGAGAAAGAGGGGTTATAATGGAAGAAGATGAAGAAGGGGATGATTTCATCGATGAAAGCTATCTTGCTCATTTCGGTGATACTTTCATGGAGGATGCTGAAGGTGAAGGGGAAGGTGAAGAAGAGGCACGTGATGATCCCGTTGATGATCTTGGTCGGACCATTGCTGATGCACGGAGACGCTGCGAAACTGAAAAGGAGAGGGAGAATTTGGATCGCATGTTAGAGGATCACAGAAAGGCGTTGTACCCCGGATGCGATGATGGTCTGAAAAAGCTGGGCTGCACACTGGATTTGCTGAAATGGAAGGCAGAGGCAGGTGTAGGTGACTCATCATTTGAAAATTTGCTGAAAATGTTGAAGAATATGTTGCCGAAGAATAACGAGTTGCCCGCCAGTACGTACGAAGCAAAGAAGGTTGTCTGCCCTCTAGGTTTAGAGGTTCAGAAGATACATGCATGCATTAATGACTGCATCCTCTACCGCGGTGAATACGAGAATTTGAATGAATGCCCTGTATGCACTGCATTGCGTTATAAGATCAGAGGCGATGACCCTGGTGACGATGTTGAGGGCGAGAAACCCAGGAAGAGGGTTCCCGCCAAGGTGATGTGGTATGCTCCTATAATACCACGGTTGAAACGTCTGTTCATGAACAAAAAGCATGCCAAGTTGTTGCGATGGCACAAAGAGGACCGTAAGTCCGACGGGCAGTCGAGACACACCGCTGATGGAACGCAATGGAGAAAGATCGACAGAGTTTTCAAAGATTTTGCAGCTGACGCAAGGAACTTAAGATTTGGTCTAAATACTGATGGCATTAATCCTTTTGGCGAGCAGAGCTCCAGCCATAGCACCTGGCCCGTGACTCTATGCATCTACAACCTTCCTCCTTGGTTGTGCATGAAGCGGAAGTTCATTATGATGCCAATTCTCATCCAAGGCCCTAAGCAACCCGGTAACGACATCGATGTGTACCTAAGGCCATTAGTTGAAGAACTTTTACAGTTGTGGGCGAAACCTGGTGTACGTGTCTGGGATGAGCACAAAGGAGAGGAATTTGACCTACGAGCGTTGCTTTTTGTAACCATCAACGATTGGCCTGCTCTCAGTAACCTTTCGGGACAGACAACTAAGGGATACAATGCATGCACGCACTGCTTACATGAGACTGGAAGTGTACGTTTGGTTAATTGTAAGAAGAACGTGTACCTGGGTCATCGTCGATTTCTTCCCCGAAATCATAACGTAAGAAAGAAAGGCAAGCATTTCAACGGGAAGGCAGATCACCGGCCGAAGCCTGCGGAACGTACTGGTGCTGAGATATTTGATATGGTCAAGGATTTGAAAGTCATCTTTGGAAAGGGTCCTGGCGGACAATCAGTTCCGCGGGGAGTTGACGGGCACGCACCCATGTGGAAGAAGAAATCTATATTTTGGGAGCTAGAATATTGGAAAGTCCTAGAGGTCCGCTCTGCAATCGACGTGATGCATGTTACGAAGAATGTTTGCGTGAACCTGCTAAGCTTCTTGGGCGTGTATGGGAAGACAAATGATACAAAGGAAGCACGGCAGGACCAGCAACTTTTGAAAGACCCAGATGACCGGCATCCGGAATGGTTTCAAGGTCGTGCCAGCTACGCTCTTACCAAAGAAGAGAAGGTCATTTTTTTGAATGCCTGAGCAGTATGAAGGCCCCGTCTGGCTTCTCGTCGAATATAAAGGGAATAATAAACATTCCGGAGAAAAAGTTCCAAAACCTGAAGTCTCACGACTGCCACGTGATTATGACGCAATTGCTTCCGATTGCTTTGAGGGGGCTCCTACCGGAAAATGTTCGAGTAGCCATTGTGAAGCTATGTGCATTCCTCAATGCAATCTCTCAGAAGGTAATCAATCCAGAAGATCTACCACGGTTACAGAACGATGTGGTCCAATGCCTTGTCAGTTTCGAGTTGGTGTTCCCACCATCCTTCTTCGATATTATGACGCACCTCCTGGTCCACCTAGTCGAAGAGATTTCCATTCTCGGTCCTGTATTTCTACACAATATGTTCCCCTTTGAGAGGTTCATGGGAGTATTAAAGAAATATGTTCGTAACCGTGCTAGGCCAGAAGGAAGCATCGTCAAGGGCTATGGAAATGAGGAGGTAATTGAGTTCTGTATTGACTATGTTCCTGACCTTAAGCCGATTGGTATTCCTCAATCGCGGCACGAGGGGAGACTAAGTGGAAAAGGCAAGATCGGAAGGGATACCACGATATGTATGGACGGTCATTCTATGACTGAAGCACACCACACAGTCCTGCAAAATTCCAGCTTGGTGGCTCCGTACTTCGAGCAATACAAGAATATTTTACGCTCGGACAACCCGGGGAAGCCTGAATCCTGGATTAGAAAGGCCCACATGGAGACTTTCGGCAGTTGGTTGCGAAAACATTTAATGAATGCCAATGATGTTGGAGATCAGCTGTACATGTTGGCCAAGAAACCATCTTCGACTATAACGACTTTCCACGGGTACGAGATAAATGGGAATACATTTTACACCATCGCCCAAGATAAAAAGAGCACCAACCAAAACAGTGGTGTCCGCTTTGATGCAGTAACCGAGAATGGGCAAAAGGTCACATATTATGGTTACATAGAGGAGATATGGGAACTTGACTATGGACCCTCCTTTAAGGTCCCTTTGTTCCGGTGCAAATGGTTCAAGCTAACAGGAGGTGGGGTAAAGGTGGACGAGCAATACGGAATGACAATGGTGGATTTCAACAATCTTGGTTACCTTGACGAACCATTCGTCCTTGCCAAAGATGTCGCTCAGGTTTTTTATTTGAAGGACATGAGTAGCAAACCGAGGAAACGGAAAGATAAGAAAACGATCAGTACATCATGCGATGATCCAAAGCGCCACATTGTTCTTTCAGGGAAAAGAAACATCGTGGGAGTGGAGGACAAGACAGACATGTCAGAAGATTATAATATGTTTGGTGAAATTCCGCCCTTCAAAGTGAACACCGACCCAAGCATTAAGTTAAATGATGAGGATGCTCCATGGATACGGCACAACCGTAAGCAAGCAGGGACGTCCAAGGGAAGAATTGATGTGTAATAATGTATAATGGTACCAAACTTTGTATTTGGTCGATGAACTGAATGATGTATAATTGTATTTTTAAGATTTTAAAATGAATTAGTTTTATTTTTCTGATTTTTTTGATATATTATTTGTATTTTGAACATTTTAATAGCAAAAATAATTATCATAGAAGAAGAAGAAAGAAGGAAAAAGGAAGAAAAAAACCTAAGAAAAAAACAGAAGAAAAAAGGAAAAACAGAAGAAAAAACAGAAGAAAAAAACAAAA
>NC_057797.1:15279371-15279951 GCF_018294505.1 Triticum aestivum
AACAAAATAATTGTATTTGGTTTGATATATAATTATTTTTCTGATTTTTTTGATATATAACTGTATTTTTAAGATTTTAAAATGAATTAGTTTTAAGATTTTAAAATTATCATAAAGTAAAATAAATAAGTAATTAGAAACAAAATAAAATAAAATAAATAAAGCAAAAAATAAAACAAAAAACAGGCAAAAAATAAAAAAATGTGCCACCTACTGGGCCACCACGGCCTGAATACGACTAGATACCCTTCCATGGGCCAGGATTCAGGCCCGCAGAAGGCCCAGCAAGCCCAACAGGCATACCAGTGCAAATATTAGGCCCGTAAGCCTGCAGTTGAGAGGAGCTCGAGTGGGTGGGCGCAGCAGCGCTTATAAACCACTGCAAGCCCCTCTCAACTAGCGAGGTGGGACTAAACTTTCGACGCGGGCAGCACAGACCCTTTAGTCCCGGTTGGTGAGGCGGACCGCGACTAAAGGGTACCCTTTAGTCGCGGTTGTTGTCCCCAACCGCGACTAAAGGCTCTTTCTGCGCGGGAACGAAGGGGCGCCAAAACCCTTTAGTCCCGGTTGGGGAGGCGGA
>NC_057797.1:15281337-15282970 GCF_018294505.1 Triticum aestivum
AGAACGACGAGACGAATCCGGATACGCAGTCCGTTCGTCCGCCACACACCCCTAACATATCAAACTCGCAACTTTCCCCCTCTCGCCACCGCCACCGGTCTCTCGGTCACGCGGTCACTGCGTCCCCCCTCTCGCCTCCCTCGTCGCCCTCTCTGTTTATATGTAGAAGAGATGTGATAATATGCATATACACAATTAATTTGTTTTTACTACATGTTTTCAGGACTGACATATGGCGGACGATAGAGCTGACCCGATTTTGGACAACTATGATCCGGACGGTGAAGCCCATATGTTCGGCATCATAAACGGCGATATTGTATATGTGCCGACCGGACAAGAAGAAGAAGATGATATCTCTTCTTATCTGAACCTTGACGGTGAAGATGAAGGGCGCCGTCAGCAAGATGATGCCGAAGAAACGTCGATAAACGACGATCTTGAAATGGAAGTAGCAACCACCTCCGGCGCCGAGGTATATATATACATTGAGCCTCTGGTGATACAAACTAACTGATTTGAATAAATATGTGTGTACTAACGCGCGCGACTCTCTTTCTTATTTTAGCCCTCGGCCGGATCGTCGAAACAATCGAGTACGTCATCAAAGCGTGGCGCAACCAAGAGGTTGAAACCAGGAGAAACATACACAATCGAGGTTGTCGAGGATAAAACCGGCAAGCCGCTGGAGCCCCGCAAAAACGCCACCAAGTTTATCAACCAATGCGGAGCCATTGTTAGAGACAACGTCTCGATCACCGTCCAGGAGTGGAATGAGCCAAAGAAGGCACGTGTTGGTTCCAGTTTTGTTGATAAGAGAACCAAAAAAGATTGCTTCAACAAGCTTATGGAACATTTCGTTTTACCTCCGGAATACAGCAAATTCGATAAGGAGGGTAATAAAATCCCGGAAAACAAGGAGAGGAGGAGGCTAGTCAAACGGTTCGCTCTTCATAAGATGGCCGACGCATTCCGGAAATTCAAGCAAAATCTAGCCCATGACTTTGTCAATAAGAACAAGACTCCTGATTTCAAAGGACAATATGAGAAACTGAAACATGATTGGCCAGAATTTGTGAAGCAAAAGAAATCGGAGCAGTTCATTGAAATATCGGAAAAAATAAGCAAAATGCGGCTAAGAAGGAGTACTATCATATTATGGGGCCAGGAGGGTATCGCCTTTGGGAGCCTAGGCGTGAGAAGTTGGAGAACGAGCTGAGGGCGCGAGGAATCCTTCCAGGTACGGAGGGATGGGACCCAAGGGCCAAAAGCTGGTGGTACGGGCATGGGGGATCGCTGAACCCGGAGACAGGGGACTGTGTTTACCGGGGCAAACTAATTAAACCCACCCAAGCCCTTATTAACGCAATGAGGGAAGCTCAAGAGGGGAAGATCAAGTTCAACAGAGAGAACGACGCGCTGACAAAAGCCCTCGGGAATCCTGAACACGGAGGACGTGTACGAGGCATGGGGCACGTTCCGTGGAAAGTAGGGTTCCCCCAGAAAGATGACCCGTACGGTTACAGAAGCCGTAAGAGAAAGATGGATCGGGAAGCAGATGTTGTGGTGCGGTTGGCATCTGAAATGGATGAATTGAAGAAAACAGTGAATGTACTAGTAGCCGAAAGAGATG
>NC_057797.1:15284161-15284440 GCF_018294505.1 Triticum aestivum
ATTTAAAAAAGAGCTAGACTTCAAAAAGCCAAAGGCTAAGAATGATGGGGATATTCAGCCAGCGGAGACCGATCTATGTGGATACTTTGTCTGTGAGATGATCCGGAGATACACCTCTGAACGGACACCGAGTGATAACAATGCTAAGAGGAATAGCCTCCGGTGGATGCTTAGTCCAGAAGCTCGCTTCCGACCACTTCAAGAGGAACTAGCTGGATGGTTCAGGAGGGAAGTCCTCAATCCTAAAGGAGAACACTATGAGGAGGACGTAGAACTTTA
>NC_057797.1:15285755-15301919 GCF_018294505.1 Triticum aestivum
GCCAACCGCGACCAAAGGCCTTTTTTCCACCAGTGAAGGGGCTATCATGAAGTTATGCTTGTTGTACATATATACAATTGAGTGAACAAATGAAAAATATTAATGTACAGGGAGGTTGCCACTGGACGTGGTGCTTGTGTATGCATTTGACTGCACCATTACCCCAAGTATGGCCTGGGACAAGATGGAACATGAGATCTTTTGGCTGGTGCAAGAGAAACTCACCCACTTCAAGGATAGTTGTCTCGGCTACACATACGTCATGTCGACCCCTAACACGTACACGCATGATGTGAAACTAGTTGACTCCAAGGAGACAAAGACAGCTGGTTACTCCGGAAGCTCAGCTTGGAGAAAGAACCCATGTACGAAGAACATGGCGTCTGGCCTCCCCGTGGCACATAAACTAATGAGAGACCATGGGTGCTCTTCTCCGACGGGTTGGTTAACAAGGGTGACTTCTTTGATGGAGCTGAGGACTTCGTCTCCAAGGTGCCGGTGCACACGTTTACTCTCGCAGGAGGTGCATATAACCATGTAAGTATCATATCGGAATTATTAGAGTCCAAATCATATTAGCTATTTATTAGTTAATTATTAATTCACCATATGATCATAACATGTGTATATGCTAGGGTCTCCGTGCCATGGCAGCGAATTCCCCAGGTGGAGTGTTCCACCCTGAACCAGTTCCTGATAAGCCGAGTGAATCGGTGTCCTTCTCGCAGCTGCTGGATAGCATACTCATCGCGCCATGAAAGTGAGCTAGTCCAAGCTCTCAATCCAGGTAAGATAAATATATCTGATGGTCATCGGTGATATGTTAGTTAGTGTGTATGACTTAATGTTCACTGATGTGCGATGGACATGCCTGCTTGCAGGGAGAAATTCACATGCCAGGGCTCGTCATAAAATGGAATAAACTGCGCTGCACTGCGCCTTTGTCCATTTTCAATTTATTTTTTTCCGTAGCGAGTTTTGTTGGAATTACCGTTGTTGTTAAGCCGCTACTTAATCATTTATATTTGTGTTTCACGGCGCAAGTGTGATGTGTGTGTACTTTTGTTCATGTGATTTCACTCTCTGGGCAAATCTACTGAACACTAGCTAGTTCCCGGCCCTCTTGTTTTCCCCTCAAACAAAGAAGTTCCCTCATGTTTTCGTTTTGAGAGAGCATACTCGCGTTGTTTAAAGGTGCACGTTCAGGTTATTGGTCAACTTCGTTTTGTTAAATGATTTAGCACATGGTAGCGAACATATCTGAATACACAAAGTTCCCTTGGAATATGTCTAACAAAAGCCACGCGCACTTGGAATTTGTTGTCCAATTATTGACGAAATCATAACAAAGGATTTTTCCAATGATTTCATAGACGAAAATCATTGATGGCCATCTTGGGACCCAATCCCACAGAGTAATAGTGCGCGACGTAATCCCTAGCGAGTGTCTCCCTGTACAAGGGCGGGTTCTTCCCCGACAGCAGCTCCTTGATCGGGCCATATATCCTCTCCGAACTTGGGTTGCTTGGGAAACATGCGATCGAGACCCTCGGTGCATCGTTATTCGCGATGACTCTGTGCTCCACGCTCCTAAACCTGTCATTCGAGATCATCTAGTAGAGAGGAAAGACACATGTATGCCTTTAGCATTTTACGGTTGTGATTTTAATGATTTTAGCGTGACCAATTGTGAAGATGCATAGGTACCTGCAAGAGATCGCCCACATTGACGATGAACGCTCCCGGTGTTGGCGTGACGTCAACCCACTGGTTCTCGTGGAGCACCTGGAGCCCGCCGACGCCGTCCTGGAGAAGCACCGTGAGGAAGCCGGAGTCGGAGTGACGGGTGGTGCCGATGGCGAGCTCGGGCTCCGGGCAGGGAGGGTAGTAGTGGCAGAGTATCATCTGGCCCTGGTTGCAACCCATGTCGGCGAGGTGGTTGGGGTGGAGGCCAAGTGCTTCGGACAGCAGAGCAAAGAGCGTGTCCCGTAGGTTCCTCACGTGCTCGGCGTAGTCAAAGAACACGTCACTGCATGCATTTTTAGTCAAAGCTGACTACTACGTGGACAAGCTTCAAAAAAAAAGACTACTACGTGGACAGATAGACTTTTCTTTCTCAAAAATAGCCAGAGTACATGTGGGCATTGTCGAGCTAGCTAGCTAAAATTAATGGAGTGGAGTCTCGGTGGATCACGTACCGGCGGCAGGACTCCGGCATGTCCCCGGCGTCGGGAGGGTGGGGCTCGACGCGTAGGTAGAGGGTGTCGCGCCAGTTGGCCACCTTCGACTCGTGCAGGTCAAAGTTGCAGTTGTACTTGACGGCCCTGGCCGGGTCGCGGGTGTAGAGCCGTGCCTTGTCGGTGCCCTCGCCGCCGGGGGACTCATGGAACGCCCGGGCGGCCTCCAACGCCGAGGAGCCGACCTCAGGAGGCACGCCGTGGCCCGTCACCTGGAAGAACCCCCACTCCGCTGCGGCCCGGCTGACAGCCGCCACCACGGCCGCGTGGTCGCCGCAGCCGAGGTCGATCACCGGGATGGCTACCGGTTCTTGCCGGCCACCGGTGGGCTCCTGCGGCGCTTCGTGGGCGTCGTCCGGGAAGCGGAAGATGCGCGGGACGCGGGTGACGCCGGAGGCGACGAGGCCGCCAACGCCGGCAAAGGTGGCGTCCAGCGCGCGGAGCTCGGCCGCGCGGTCGTAGGCTGCCGACATGGTTGGTGGCGACGGCCGCGGGTGCTCGGATGGTTGGTGGCGCGAGTGCGATCGGCTTGGCTGTCGGACTGTTCTTATCTGCCATCTTAGCGATGACTGGTGAGCGCGCTTCAGCCGCTAGTGCTGACATTTTGCCGCGACAGTGACGGGGAGGAGAAGAAAGGCCCGGCCGGCACCTGCAGCCGGCGACGGATGGATGCCACGTACGTTGCCTCCGGCGGCTCCCGCGTCCAGTGTTTGGACGGAGTCTGCGACGGAAACCTCAGCGCGCACGTATGCATTCAGTTTGGGAAAAACTTACCTTCAACCGGCTGAAAACACCGTCCGCGTCCGCCGCCTTCTCCGTGCTACACGTGGCGCTGAGGATACACCAAGCCTATCTTCTTTTCTTTCTCAACCTTAGGCCAGCTCCATCGCCCGACCCCATCCTGTCCGCGCGCGTTCGTTTAAGGTAAAACGGACGAACCAGACGGCCCAGCGCGCAGGCGCAAACGGACTTTTGTCCGTTTTTTATCCGCTTTCGACCCATCCCCGACCCAAGTTTGTGTTGCTTTTAGGGTGAAACGGACAGCACGCGGACGCGCGGGCCGTCTGCGCGTGTCCTCCCTGGCCCGCCCGTCGGTGGCACAGGGGCGTCTTTTTCTATCCGCCCCCCTCCCTCCCTCCCTCCGGTCGCACGCCCTCCATTCTTCTCCACTCTTCCCCACTCTTCCCTCGCCGCTGCCGCCGCTGCCATTGTAGCTATGCAGCTCGGACGGGCGCTCGCCCAGCCCCTTTCCCTAGGCGCCCCCGAGCTACCCAACCACGCCACCGTGATTTGCGCACCCGCCGGCCGGATTTGGGGCGGATCTAGTCTGTCTTGAGCTCGTCCGGTTGTGGGAGGCCGCGTCGCGCCATGGACTGGCCGGGCACCAGGCCGGAAGGCCCTGCAGGGCCGCAAGGCCACATGCAGGTAGTGGCTCCTCCTCTAGCCGCTCGGATCTACACCGTCGGTGGTCCACCGGCAGATACACGAATGGCGGTCAGCCGGGCTCGGTGCTAGCCCAAAAGCTCGTCGGCGCACCGTTGCCGCTCATTAAGTGCGACCACTACCCAAAGAAGGTCGTGCGCCGCGTGTCTACAACGCCGGAACATCCCGGATGGGTGTTCATCAAGTGCTTAAACGATGGGGTATGTGCTTTTTTTAGCTTCGGTTTGTGCTCTAGATTTGACTAGTTGTGCTAACTTCAAATTCTATTGTGTAGAATGGATGCAAGTTTTGGTATTGGGAAGAAAAGAGTACATCGATATATTGATAGAGCGCAATTTAGTAGATGTTCGTGCACTTTTAGCTAGCATAGAGGCTGTAGATGAGACAAGTGCACTTGTTGCTAGATTAGAGGCTAGACACGAGACTAGATGCGAGGAAGCACCATCGACTTCTTTAAACTCGAAGAAGAATGAAACACGCAAGATGGAGGCGTCTTCTCCGCAGATCAATAATGAATGCATCGAGAAGATGCTAATCCAACTTACAGGAGCAGTTATGGAAGTTGGATATCTTCTAAAATGTATTCTTGTGGTTCTTGTTTTCTTGGTTTTACTTTTCTAGTCAAAATTTGGTGACATATTCCCATGTACCAAGAATGAATGATGAAAAAAAGTTTAAGGGGTTGCAAAAAAAAGTACGCAGACAGGATGCGGCCGGGATGCGCCCGCGCATTGGGCGCACGGCCACCGCATCCTAGAAACGGCCCGGACACGACCCCATTACCCTACCCAAACGGACAGAATCCGGGCAAAGCGGATGTCCGTTTGGGGTCGCGCGGTGGAGTTGGCCTTATCTCCTCCTCCGCTCGTGCGTCACTTTTTCTCCTTCCCAGGTCTACATCCTAATCATCCCTTCTGGCTCATCCCCAACCTGGTGGGCATGCCGATAGCCAAGCCTTCGTCAGCCACGCCCCTCCTCTTCTTCTCCTGCCTCCATCCCGCCCAAGTTCCTCCTCCGTCGCATCTGAAACAAAATCTGGAGCCGCGTCTGCCGTCCCCGGGAGCACCAGTGTCCACGTCTGTCGTCGTCCAGCTGCTCGAGGAGCACCGGCATGGACAGCCATGGCTGCCGCCTCCCCAAGCTCAGTTTCCCGCTACAAGTTTTCTGCAACAACGGTGCTTCTACATCCCCGGCAGCCACGCTCGCCTCCCTCATCCATGGCTGCACTCGCTTCCCCATCCATGGTCGTGCTAATTTTGCAACATGGGTCCTGTTGCAGAAAATTAGATGTGGCAGAGCTGTTGTTTTAATTTTTGCAACAAGGATCTTGTTGCAGAAAATTAGACGCAACGGAAGATGTTGTTGCAATTTTTGCAACAAGGATTTTGTTGCAGAAAATTAGATGCATGAAAGATGTGCAAAAAATTAGACGCGTGAAAAATGTTGTTGCAGAAAATTAGACGTGGCGGGAGATGTTGTTTGCAAATTTTCTAAGGGTCTTGTTGTAGAAAACTAAAGAAAAAGAGGTTTTTGCAACATGGGTTTTGTTGAAGAAAATTGTAGAAGATGAGGTTTTGCAACAAGGTCTTGTTGCAGGAAATTAGAGAAGACCAGATCTTGTAACAAGAGCATCATTGCAGGAAATTAGAGAGTAGGATTGAACGGCTCGCGTCACGCGTCGAATGGCTTGCAAGGCGCTTGTTTCTGCAACTCGACCATTGTTTCAGGAATTAATGGGTCGGGGGAGGAGACCGAGCAGCGCGTCAGAAGTAGATCGGACGGTTGCGCGCGCGTACATTGAACGGCCGTCGAGGTGGCGGATGTTTCATACGGATCACCTGGCGGACGCGTAGCGTCTCCCGTAAAACTCTCAACGTCAACCGGCGGATTTTCTTTCGTCCATCCGCCGCCTCCCACGCAACGCTTGTCCAAGTGGACTAGCGCACCGCTTTGGGTGCTGCCTTATCTTCTCTTTGGATTACTCCTGGCCACATCTTTCCAGATCAGCAGATGTAGCACGGGGCGTCTGTCGTCTCCCTTGCTTGACACGTGTCCTGCTTGACCTCACAAGTCTCTCTCCCTCATCTTTTCTTGCAACAACATCGTTGTTGCAGAATGGTGGCAGCGAACAATGACTGCACAAGTGCGCGATGCAGCTGGAGATGTGTTGCAATTTTGCCAACGTGCGCCTTGTTGCAGAAAATTAGGTGCGGCAGAGATGTTATTGCAATTTTTGCAACAAGGGTCTTGTTGCAGAAAAATAGGGAAGAAGAGGTTGTGCAGCATGGGTCTTGCTGCAGGAGATTAGAGAAGAAATGGTTTTGCAACAAGGGTTTTGTTGTAGAAAATTAGAGAATATAACGTTTTACAACAAAGGCCTTGTTGCAAGAGGAACAATATTTAGAATCACTTGACTGATCACGACTATAGTTACCCCACACGCACAACCGTCAGATACAAGTTTAAGCGGACCACATGCAGCCTCTATCAGCCGCCCAAGACCTACATCACTGGACTGCCTCTGCCATTTTTCTGCAACATCATCTGGGTTGCAGAAGTCATCCCGCAACCACGTCCATGTTACAAAAGCATTAAGATGAGAAAAAAAATATTCTACAACATCATCTGAGTTGCAAAAGTCCATCTGCCACAGCACACATGTTTCAAAAAAGTTAATGCTAAAAAAATCTACAACAAAATCTCTGTTGCAAAAGTTTCCGCAACAAGAGATATGTGCAAATGGTTCTGCAACACTGCCTTTGTTACAATTGTGAGGAAAGAGCCGGGCTGATGGATACGCCAGATCAAACGGCTGTGAAGGTGGCGGATCTTTGAAAATAATCCGCCGGCGGATGCGTAGCGTCGCCCAAAATGGAAACATGCTCAGACAAATAAAGGTTTTTGTACATAAAAAAAGAGGGATGCTACGCGTCGGCCAGTGGATCTTTTTAAAAGATCTGCCGCCTCGCGAGCCATTGGATCTGACATAGATCTAGCATGGTGAACATCTTTTCTTCACTTTGCAACATAGATCTTCTTGAAGAGACATTTGTTACAGAGGTTGCATTGCGAAATTTTTATGCAACACAGATTGAGCTGCGAAAATTTTTTCACAACAGTGGTCGTGTTGCAGAATTCTTTTCACAACAGAGGTTGTGTTGCGGATTTTTTCTTTTTTGCAACAGAGGTCTTGTTGCAGATTTTTTTTACAACAGAGTCTTGTTGCGGATTTGGTTTTTGCAACAACAGTGATGTTGCAGAAGTGAATGGCGCCTCCCGGTCGTCGGCGTCGAGACAAGGATGAAGGCCGGAGGGCCACAACCTTGTCTCCGCTCGCCGGAGGCAGTCACGAGCTCCTTGCGAACTCGCACGAATATGGAGCAGCGTGGTGAGCATCTCAAAAGGGAGCGATGTGTGAAAGAAAAGGAGATGAGAGAGATGATGATGAGGCATGCATAAGGTTTCTCGGGATATAGAAATCATGGAGTCATGGGAAGCCTCAAGAAGAAAAGGCTACACGATTTCTCTAGAGAGAGATGGGTCCCATTGAACACGCGTCCAGCAACCGACGCGGCAAACGATCAGGCTGTAATCCGCCGGTTGAGGGGAAGCTTTCCCCATAAAAAAACAAATCAAGATTTATATATACTCAATCAATTGTAAAAAAGAGAGTAGGCATGCAAAGGAAAGGATAGATCCACACATTGATGTGGAATTTTGTGAAAAAAAAATACCCATCCATTCCATTCCATAATGTAATGCCTATAGATTTTTTTTTAAAGTCAACTGGTGGTGTGCATTTTCTTGAATCATTGATGGTCCGTATTTTTCTTAATTTATTTCAAGCCTTCTGGTGGTGTGCGTTTAGTGGGAAGGAGACGTTTAACGTTGCCATCAACTATGAAGGCGTATGTGGTGACTTCGTCAATCTCAAGATGTTATGTCGGCTCAATCTCTTGAAAGTATTCATAGGAGTAGGATGAACGTGTGTGCCTTCATAGAGGTGGGTGTTTGTATGTGTGAGTCAATGAGTGTCTATGTATGTTTTGTGTTCAATTTTTTTTACATATACGTGTTTATACTTGTCCAATATATGGACACCTTTTTTCGTAATCTTTTAAATTATACTCCATCCGTTTCTAAATATTTGTCTTTCTAGAGATTTCAAATGGTACCACATACAGATGTATATAGACATATTTTAGAGTGTAAATTCACTCATTTTGCTTCGTGTGTAGTCACCATTTGAAATGATATTTCGTGAATGATTACAGGACGCATCTCTGATCCCAGGATCAGGTTTGCACCTCTAGGAAATGCAGGTGTGATTTACCAGATTTGTATTTAAGTAACACAAAACAAGAATGGCATGGGAACAAAAACGTATTAGCACGACTTCTAGATAATTATTCATGCTTTGCAACGGGTATAAATATTTTATTATATTACCATGGTTTATCTATCTTTATTAATGTGATTGTCAAAATATTTTTATTAAATCCTTTAAGGATTTATTTGGTAATCATTTATTTTCTATCAACTCGTTGACTTTACCAAAGCAAACATGATATTATTTGGTAAGTCAATAAAAGATAGACAATTACAATGGTTTAAAAAACTGTGAAAATAATAGAAATTGAAGGGGGGAATCAAAACGAAGGGAGACAAAGTGTTGTGACCGGCATGAAAGAGAAGCGTACGTCTTTCTTAAGTAGTAGAGATAAAAATATGGGAAACGTTTCCCATCGGCAGACCGGCCTAAGCTTCGGCCGGTCGTGTCGCTAGCTCCCGAGCGCGTAGCACACCCACCAATACCAGGGAGCCACACATCCTTGCGGGCCCACACGTAGCGCTTCGCCTTTTTCCTATCTTCTTCTTCCTCTCAGGAACTCTCTCTCTCTCTCCCGATGCGGGCAGCCATGGCCGCGCTCCTACTCTCGCTCCGATGCCCGTCTCCATTGCCGGACAATCTCCTCTTCCTTTTCCCCATGCTCGCTGCCATGGCCTCCTCCTCCTCCTCCTCCTCAACCCCGCGCGCCCCTCCCCCCACCCTACCCCGCCCCCAGTCTCCCTCCTCCTCTCCCTCAAAGCTCGTCGCCATGGCCACCTCCTCCTTCACCCCCACCCCCCAAATGTTGCAACCAATGCGCTCACCGTTGGAACTCGTGTGGCTGCGCACTGCATCGCATGACCATGGCTGCGAGCTATTTTACTCAGGGGAGGCCATGATTAATTTTCTCTTGACGAGCTGGAACCAACAACCATGGCAAGGGGAGACATGGCCGCCGGCGTGGCGTGCTGCAACCAGGCGCGGGGAGCTGCAACCATGGCCACAAGAGCTGCAACCGCAGTCCAGCGGAGCTGCAACCGTTGTGTGTGGAGCTGCATCGATTCCAGCAAGAAAATGCATCATTGTGCGATGCAGCAAAACGCGATTGCGGTTGTAGCTGTATGGCATGCTGGTGGTAGCAAATTTCAATGCTGGTTGTAGCATGCACCACGCCTCCCCCTCCCCGCTCGAAGCTCGTCATGGCTCTGCGCGGTGACCATCCCATCTTGCCGGTGACTGGGTTGACCACGGGGAGATGCTGCAACCGAGGGCGACGGGGTGCTACCACGGGGAGATGCTGAAACTGGGGGCGACGGGGTACTACCACGGGGATGTCCATGTGCTGCAACCCCGCGCGCGGCCGGGGTGCGTGACGACGATGACCGAGGTGACCGCAGGTAGCAACCACAACTTTTCTTTCGCCGATAGCCGTTTGAAGCTTTTTCGATATATGGTTGAAGCTTTCTCTATCGACGTTTGCAACTTTTTCTCTGGTTGCAGTGTCTGGTTGGAGCTTTTTTGTCCAACAGTTGAAGCTGTTTTCATACACGGTTGAAGCTTTTTTCCATCCATGCTCGAAGCTTTTTTGTAAACGTTTGAAACTTCTTTCGTTTTGAGCAGCGCTTTGATTAAAACTCTCTCCTATCATATGGTTGAAACTTCTTTCATCTAAGGTTGAAGCATTTTTGCAGCAGCAGTTGCTAATCCCCCCTGATTCGCAGTGCTGGTTGAAGCTTTTCTATCTAGGGGTTGAAGCTTTTCCATCCAGGGCTTGAAGCTTTTTTTCCAGCGTTTGCAACACAGGGCATGTGCGACGGTTCAAGCCTTGCCTCGGTTCAGTCGTGAGCTCGTCATCCAGGGCGCGCGACCGGTGATCGTCGCCACCGGAGCTCCGACCGTCGCAGCGGAGTTGTGGCCGTCGCCGGGGGGAGCTGCAACCGGGGGGCACACGCTGCTGCATGCGTCCAGCCGGCGTGAAACGCAGGCGAGGGCGGCAATCAGCGGCGGGGGCGGTGCCCGGCGGCGAGGGCGGTGACCGGCGGTGAGGGCGGTGACCGGCGTCGAGGGCGGCGAAGCTCGGTGGTGCTTCAAGGCCGGGGGCCTCGCCCATCCACGGCGTCTAGATGCGTAGGAGGAGGAAGAAGAAGTTGATGGCGATTTGTTTTTTTTTGTCTAGATCCAGCGACAGTGTGGCTCACATCCAACGGTCTGGGCTGGACCGGCCGAACCTCTCGGCCGGTGCACCGGCGCCTATAAGCGCCCTAAAAATATTGCTTACAATCCCACCTCGTTGTGGGTAAATCGCGAAACCTGACTCTACGAACTCGAGGAAAGGCTGCACAGATGGCAACATCTACATTCCTTTTTCTCCGGCTTGGACCCTAGTTCAACGACAGTTGCTTCAATGGAGAGGGTTTACAAGAACCGAATTGGGCGGTGCCCGCTTTGAGGGCTACGCATCAGGATGTGGTTGCCAGCCAAAATCATTCATTGATTCGGCATCAAGCTCTCCTCTCAATCGCCGACCTAGCCGATCCGTAGCCTCGTTGACTTCCCAACCATTAAGTAAAAGTCGGGCCGGCTACGGTAACGGGGGGACAACGGAGCCGCACCGTCGCCTTGTTATGGGAGGCAGAGGAACATCTAACTCCCTCCACATATCTACATGTAATTTCTCGTTCCCCATATAGGTGTGGTAGAAAAAAAACGCTGGATTTCAGGCAACGGACCCGACGGCCGTTTCTCGAGAGAAAAGAAAAAAAAAGGACGCGAATATCCGGCGAACGTTCGCCCGGAGAGAATCGTCGGCGAAGGCCCGCGTCTGTTACGGGCTCGCCGTGCAGGAAAGGGAGAACTGCCAGCGAATGCAGTGTGGTTCTTTTTTTTTACATGCGAACCATCTGATGTTCGCCGGGAGCCGCCTCCCCGCGAACGTTCGCCCGTTAGTATTTGAGAGAGAGAGAGAGAGAAAAAAAATCCTCCGACCTCCATCCATACCGGGCTCGTCGACCACCTACATTTCTTTTCCAAAGAAAAGAAAAAGTACTCGTACTCCGCTAGTGTACTGCGATCTTCCGGGACCCGTCCGGAAGCCGCAGCGAGGCGTCGGCACAGCGGGGCGTGCCGCGTCGCGTGCGCATCGCCGTCGCACCCCACCCCACACGGAATCGACCATCCATCCGTCCGTCGACGCGAAACAAGACAAAGACAAAACAAATCCGTCCCGATCGGTCGACCGATCCCCTCCCACTCCTCTTCCCCTCTCCTCGGGCAGCCCAGTCGTCGTCGCCACCGAGGACCAGGCACCAGACGCGGGCGGGGAGCTCGAGGCGGCCTGCGGGACATCAGCGGCATCGGCGGCGAGGAAGGGCAGGGCCAGCAGCGATGGGGTTCGTCTCCTTCGTCGGGAGGGTGCTCTTCGCCTCCGTCTTCCTCCTCTCCGCCTACCAAGAGTACGTCCGCGCGCACCCCCTTCCTTCCCCTCCCCCTCTCGCCTCACCAGATCTCGTCCGTCTCCCACCCCGGCCGCCTCCCGGGACCGACGCACCGCCCGCGCGGCTCTGTCCTGTCCTGTCCGTCGGCGCCCGCGCTTGGGAGAATCGAGGGCCTGTTCGCGCGGACGCGAGATCCGGCCGGGCGCCGCGTCGCTGGATCCCGCCCGTCGCGGCAGATCTGGCCGGTCTAGGGTAGATGCCGACGACCCGCCGTGGTAAATCGTGGAGGCAGAGGCGCTGCATGTCTCCTGCTTGCTGACGAGCGTTTCGGATCAGGACAGGCGGTCCGTTCCATCATGTGGATCGCGCAGCAGGTAGAAGCGCGCGGATCCCGTGGTGGCCCCATCTGCTCCGGTTACCTCCAAGGCTAGCGTCTCGCCGTGAACGGCATCCGTGCTCATCAATAACTAGCTAGCTGGCGTCGCTTTGCTGGCATTTTTGGTTCGGTACCAAGGGCTACATTAAGTTTGAATTCCGAATTTTGCATGGTGTGTTGCTCCTTGTGTTAGCCGTGCTATGCTTCTGAGATGCCCGTACGGACACCAATGGCGCATAGCTAGCTAGCTATCGCTTCACCCTGCTGGCCTTTTTTGGGCGTCGTGCTGTTGGTTCTCATTTAACTGATTTTATTGGTATACCTGTCCTGCAGAATTGTTTCCATATCAAGGGCCATGTTATTGTTTGAATTTCAGTTTTGTTCTGGTAGTACAGAAAGTGCTGTATTGGTTCTTATGCTAGTCCTGTTATGCTTCCGAGCTGGCTGTACAGGTCAAGTATCGCTCTCTAATTGCCGAATTCCTCCGTGCTTCCAATGTACATGCAGGTTCAGTGAGTTTGGAACGGATGGAGGACCAGCAGCAAAGTCTCTGAAGCCCAAGTTCAACCTGTTTGTCAAGCAGGTGTCCGCCGGCATTGGGATGGCGGTGCCACACATTGACGTATGGATATTTTCTGGTTGCTTGCCCCATTGTACATCATTGTTTCCTTTTTAAGCATCCATTCACCTAGTTCCTGTTTTTTATGGCTTTTGTTCTGTTTGTTTGCAGATCAAGTCTGTCATTGCCTTCACCATGTTTCTTAAAGCCTTTGGTGGTCTCCTTTTCATCATCAGCAGCTCGTTCGGAGCGCTCGTACTGGTGTGTACTCTTCTTCTGCATGCACCGTATCAAGAATTATCTTATGTTAAGGGGGCATCAAGATGCATACTATTGTGGCTCACATTAAATGCATGTCTTCTCAAACTAATAAAAAGAAAGTACTGTTGCCACACCATTTAGGTAGTTTTAAAAGTTCTAGTGTGCCCATTTCACTGGCTGTAAAATGCCAAATCTGGCATTATTGCTACTTCAATGTTTGATCTTCATACATTTTGCTTCTGCAATATCCTGTTGTAGCATCTGACAGTGGAATGCTTTAACACTCACCTTCCTGAAAGATTCCAATGTGGTGTCAGGTTATTCTTATTGTTTAACCACTTTATAGGCTCATGTCTGTTGAGTTTGTGCAACTGATTTGCTGTAGTCCAAAGTTATGTGTTTATGTTTATATTTATTGCTTGCATTGTTATCTATATGTGACAATGCAACAGTTCTTTGAGACATCAATCCATGATAACTGGGCACATCTGTTTATGCTCATATATAAAGAAACCAAATATATATTCTATCTTATTATACGGACCCAATTATATTTAATCCATGTTCAAATGATTGTGCATTTATTATTTTAGTTTTGCAGTTGCTCTTTCTCCCCTGATACTTTTCTTTACTTCTTTTTTGGAACATGGAAATACTGATGCGGCTCACTTGTGCAGCTTGTTTACCTGGCATTCATAACCCCTGTCGTGTACGACTTCTACAACTACGAGATGGAATCCCAGCAATTCGCCAAGCTCTTCACCATGTTTTCACAGGTTTGTTACACAAAATCTCGCTCAGCGAAAAGCTTCACCTTCTTTGAACAGTTCCATCAGTAGCTGCCATCAGGTGTTCTAACTCAGATTCCTCTCTCTCTCTCTGCTCAGAACCTGGCCCTCTTCGGCGCGCTGCTCTTCTTCCTGGGAATGAAGAACTCCATCCCAAGGAGGCACTCCAAGAGAAGGGCCGCAAAGGCTAAGACAACCTGAAGCCAGCAAGGGGATTGTGGTAGGAGGGGAAGCTATCAATATGGAAACTCGTCGTGTTTTACGCATACTTTTGGAGCAGTACATGTCCCGCTTTTTGCCCATAGGATTCGTGAGATGGGGACCTGCAGAATTCGATATGTAGGAGTTTTAAGCCGTCTTGCTCAGTTCTGTTTTTCGGTTTTATCGCGGTGGGTTTTATGCCTTGGTATGGTAGTCTTGTGTTTTGCTACAGAAGAAAACTGCTTGTCTCCATTCAGGATCAAAGGATACATTCTTGGCTGCCGTTGATTTCGAGCGTGTCCTTTACCGATCCCTAAATGCGGATATGTTCTTTTATTTGGTGGGGAAAATGCACAGATGTTTTGTGTTTTAATAATTTCTTATTAGTCATAATAAACTTGATAAAGAGATGTATTCATCAAGGCAAATTTAGTGTTTTCATATGTGGTTGATCCATTCCACAGGAATTTTTGAGGGAATTCCATGGGAATATGGGATATATCTTATTATCTTTAGTAGTATAGTAGTCTTTTTTCTCGGCCAAACTGTTAAAAAAAGTCGCACTGAGCGAGAAGTCGGGACCTAGAGGTGTATCACTAATTATAACAAACAGCATCATATTCATATGAGTAAGTAAACCATATCGAGTAAGGATTCTAAAAACATGGGAGCAGAAAAACCATAGGATTGGCATGACATGCACATCTCAATCCTACATGATTTTGGTTTGTTTGATTGTATCATAGGAAAAACAAAGGATCTTTTTGAAAAGGTTTGAGTGGATGCTAGAAATCCTATCAGAAATAGTACAAAGAAATTCTTAGGAGAAAGTCCTATGGGATTCGATCATATGAATCAAACAACCAACATAGAAAAAATTCCTAAAAATTCTAATCCCCAAAAGTTTGTACGAAAAATCCTTTGAATCAAAGGAGCCCTTACTTTAGTTTGAAATCCCTGTCCCGAAAAGGCAATGACAAAACACGATTTTCATTCTAAAAACTAGTTTTGGAGTCGTGGACATGTTGTGCTCAAACTCATTTTATGAAAATAGATGTTGAATTAGTGACAAGGGTTAAATAAATGGTAAAATAAATACTAGCCGATCAAATAAGCTGGGTTATCATAATCTACCACAATACCAAACGCAACTCAGGCAAGGCCTATGCATGGTGTTATTCTTCATATAAATATACTTCTATATCGGTGACATGAAAAACCTTTTTTGTTACCAGAAAACAGTAAGGAAAATCCTTACCGCATGTTGTTTTCGTTATAATGAATTCAGAGAGATGTGTTACATGTGCATGAAAGACCACTTGAAAAACGTAAATTAATTTTTCTGGTCTAGAAGCAAACAGACCTAGAGGTGTATCACTAATTATAACAAACAGGTCATATTCATATGAGTAAGTAAACCACATCGAGTAAGGATTCTAAAAACATGGGAACAGAAAAACCATAGGATTGGCATGACATGCACATCTCAATCCTACTACATGATTTTGGTTTGTTTGATTGCATCATAGGAAAACCAGAGGAATCTTTTAAAAAGGTTTGAGTGGATGCTAGAAATCCTATGGGAAATGGTACAAGAAATTTGTAGGAAAATTCCTATGGGATTTGATCGTATTTATCAAACAACAAGCATAGGAAAAATTCCTAAAAATTCTAATCCTCAAAAGTTCCTACGAAAAATCCTTTGAATCAAAGGAGCCCTTAGTTTAGTTTGAAATCCTTAACCCGAAAAGGCAAGGACAAAACAAGATTTTTCATTCTAAAACCTAGTTTTGGAGTTGTGGACATGTTGTGCTCAAACTCATTTTATGGGAATAATATTGAATTAGAGATAAGGGTTAAACAAATGGTAAAATAAACAATAGTCGGTTAGATAAGCTGGGCTATCATAATCTACCACAATACCAAACACAACTCAGACAAGGCCTATGCATGGTGTTTTTTTTTAATATTGCCTTTACATGGTGTTATTCTTCATATATATATACTTCTATATCTGTGGCATGAAAAATCCCTACTGCATATGTCATTTTCATTATAATGAAGTTAGAGAGTTCTATTACATGTGCATGAAAAACCACTTATAAATTGTAAATTAATATTTCCGGTCGTAGAAGCAAACAGAGCATCCCAAACGAAAAAGAGCAACACACCAAGCACCGAACACATTTGCCGTGGCGACTCCAAGATGACGGCGCTGTACTTACAAACTACTCGTATTTCACAAGGCCGGCAAATGTCGTATCTTCTGCTACGATTCCAAACAAATTCAAACAGCCGAGAAAATCGGGTCGAATTTGGATTCAAACCGAGTGTCCACCCCCAACGCAATAGGAGAGCAAAGGAAAATCACGTTCGATAACGTGGGCCGTTCGATGTCGATCGGACGGCCGACGTTACCTCCTCCCGCCCCCAAACCCGCGGGGAGCACAGCCAAGCCCCGCTCCGCCCTGCTCCGCCACGAAGTGCCCCCGCCTTCAACTCCGGCGCCCCCCTCCGCCGCGGCCGCCCGTTCGG
>NC_057797.1:15302158-15310292 GCF_018294505.1 Triticum aestivum
CCGGCTGGTGCGAATCCGGAATCCGGCGGGCCCGATTCGCGCCGCGGGCTAAACCCCTCCCGGGAAACCCTAGCGAGTTGCTGCTCACGCTTGTGCTCGCAGGATTACCTCAAGACGGTGGTGCCGTCGCAGCTCCTGGCCGAGCGCGGCTCCAACCTCGTCGTCATCAACCCAGGTGCGCCCCGCCCCGCGGGAGGGAAATCCCCCAATCCCCCGTCCTCTAGATGCGCATTTTCCTTCGCCTGTTTGTTCCGACGATTCACGCCTGCTGGAATCCAAATCGGGTGTAATGTAGTGTAGTTCGAGCTAATTTCGAGAAGCTCAAGCTCGCAGTGAAACACATAATGTGAATCAGAAGGTTGATTTTGTACGATATACTACTGCTGAGGTTCTAGAACTGGTGATGAAGCAGGATTGTTGTCTTCTTATACGGTGGTAATTTTTGCCTGAGACATGGTCATTGTCAGCTGACTGAGGGCCCTTCCTTTTTGCAGGCTCTATGAACGTGCGCATGGGGTTCGCTAGCCAGGACGTGCCGTTCAATATACCGCACTGCATTGCCCGGCACAAGAACGATGCACCGAAGCTGTCGGTGCGAGACCAGGTGATGCAGATGCAGCGGTGGTTCTCCCTTACTGTACCTGTATTGGATTGTCATTGATGTAATCTCCACTGTATGACTGTCGTTTTGGTTTGCAGAGGCTCAACTGTCGCGCTGGGTCGACGCACAACGCAGAGCGGGAGAGGGCGTATGATATTGTAAAAATCTACTTCTCGCAGTTCCTTTGGATCATGTGTGCGGCACGAACTAATCAGGCTCTGACCCTTGCAGATTGCTTCAATGCTCAAAATCCCATTTTTGGGTGAAGTATCACCTTCAGAGAACCAACCATTACCTCCTAAGGTACCGTGTACAGTCTATGTGATGAATACTTTGCATACTTGTTTTTTTTTGTGACGGTAGGATATGTAACCTTTTGTCACCCAGCTTAAGCTTTTTTTCATATTATAATTGGGAAAAGTATCACCCCAGATGTAGGTTTTGTCGCCTTGAATTTGAATAGCAATGTCCAACTAGTTTAGAGTATGGGCAATTTTTTTATCTTTTCTTACACATTGATTATTTATCAATAGTTATTCTTATGCTTCTCGAGGAGTTGTTTGGCCTGTCTTATCTGGTTGCAGTCCTATACTTGGGCAGTTAAGAGTTCTTTGGCCTGTCTTATCTGGTTGCAGTCCTATACTTGGGCAGTTAAAGGAGAACTAGCTACTTAGAGCAAGTTACCAAACAGTGGCCATGTGCCACATCTCACTAAATTAGTCCTATTTTTAGATTGTGAAAAATGTTTTTTCAGGCCGAAATTATTTCATCTGCAGTACGCTGCATCATGATGATATTCTGATAATGATCCAGTTCACAACGGGACATACAGCAGCAATTGGGAGGAATTGGGAGGAAGGGAACTTCGGGACTTGTTTGCCCTATAGCTTAAGCTTGTGGCATTGAGGCTTACAAGCCGAGTTTACCTAGGATTTAGGGCTTAAACTATTATGAAGTTTGTTGTCCTTATAGTTTATAAGTTCAACATACTACATTATGTGGTAAACCTAACCTCTTGCACTGGTCCTCCATCCAGGAAAATATGGGAGATTTTATCAAACATTTATACATATTCTTAAAAAGAAAGGTTAAAATATTTGACAGGCATTTACATGTGGATATTCTAAATTTCTACTCATTAGCTCATCCACTCTCTTCCAAATTTATAGAATTATGTTTGAATTACCTATTGCCAAGTTCAGAAATTGTTGCCATTTCTTGCAATCTTACAAATCCTTATTGAAACAAGTACGCCTGTTTGATGTGTGCAATATAGATGTATTATATGATTTTACATCAATTTTCTTCTGTTTAGAAAGGTCAAATCATGGCCTCTGTTTGCTGATGGGGTTATATTGATCACTTCAGATGGGACGTCTTGATGGTCTTTCTTCACAGCAAAACAAAGATGATAGTATACTCACATGGACAGATGTGATGGATAAAAGCATCAAAACATCCACGTCAATTGGTACTTTCTGATCTTTTACTGAAATACCTTCCTATTCTCCCCCTTTTCCACTTTGGAGTCTTCTTTTGTCCCGTCTCCATATGACATGTATCCATCAGAATGAGATCTCATCAATCACCATGTTTTGTCTAGTTGCTTTAGATTGTTCGATGGGGCATCACACAGTTTTACATTTTTAATGGAATAGTTGGAGTTATATCATGAATTATTTTGTCACTTCTTGCCCCTATAATCAGAATTACTTAGTTATGCTCAGTTCTTTGGGTTATTAAGTATTAACAGTAGATTCAAAGAGCATTTCTGCACTGTAGTAAAGTGGCATATATTTCGGAGCATTTTATAATATCAAAATGTTGACGACCCCTCAAATTGGCCAGAAAGGTCAGTAAACAGTGATGCCGATGAAGATCCTTCACAAAGCACATCCGATGATGGTAACAAGCCCAACTCTGAAGAAAACAAGTATAAGGAAATGATATTTGGAGAGGATGCTTTGAAAATCCCTCCTTCTGCACCATACTATTTGGGTCGCCCGATCAGGAGAGGCCATTTTAATATTTCTCAGAATTATTCATTACATCAGGTATGCCTCTATATTCCGTATGATCCTCATCTTAAAGAATCATTTATTTATAGTAATGCCCGAAAATTCGAATCTGAGCCCGAGCTCATCTGCACCTGCGCTCACGAAAAAAATCAAAATAAATACTAGAAAAATTCAAAAAATTCCAAAAAAAAAATTGGGTGGTAGAAAATTTGATGCGTGAGGTACGCTCCAATTTTCAAAACATTTGGACTTCTGTGCAGCTCTCAGAAAAAAAGACAAATCGGAGGTCTGTAAAAATGTGTACTGTTCATATACTGTTCTGGTCTGATATGTCTTTTTTGCTGAGAGCTGCACAGAAGTCCAAATGTTTTGAAAATTGAAGCGTACCTCACGCATCAAATTGTCTACCACCCTAATTTTTTTTGGAATTTTTTGAATTTTTCTGAATTTTTTACGATTTTTTTTGACCGGGTGCAGATGCACCCGGGCACCGAAACGCCGCTCTCTGGTAATGCCCCTCTTTGTATGTACTCCCTCCGTTCCTTTATATAAGGTGTATTTGTTTTTTGATAAAATTCCACAATGTAAGGTGCATTTGTTCTAATTCCTCGTAATTCCGATCTTGGCCCTCCAGAAAAAGGAAAGTATCTCTCCCCTAATTGCATGTATCTCTCATTGTAGAGAAAGAAAATGAAACTATCTCTCTCCCGATTGTGTGTATCTCTTTCTTTCCTAGCCTAAATGATTTACTTGCCGCTAATCTACAAATTAGAGAAGGGTAATTTTGTCCTAACTAGTGCATAATTATGTGCCTTGGTCACCGTGCTGAAAATAATACACCTTAGATAAAGGAATGGAGGGAGTATTAAACAACTTTGCCCTTCAAATGGGAAGTTCAGTTTGAGTTCATTGGCTGAGACTTTCCATTGTTACACTGTCAGTTCTATGAATATCTAGTAGGGGTGTATTGTTTTGGCTCCACTGTAATCAGTATGGGGAATGATATTTGCAGCATTGTTTATCAAGGGAAAAAAAGTTTTGAATCAGATTTGTGCCAGGATTTTGGTCAATCCAGTTGCAAATATTTACTGAAATTTATGGAAAACAGTAGGCGAGAGGTCTACAGAAATGTACTGAAGAAGGCTTTAACCCAATCTCTTCCATCTGAAACAATTAGTAGGAACACGTTGAAATTCTGCCTATTTGTTTGCGCGCAAATGTTCCATCAGCCAATCCTAAACAGATCTTCATGAAAAAGCTCCCGCTGCACCTTGCATACACTGTATTTTGCAGCTACTTCACTGGTAAAACATAAAATTGAGCAGTTTATTCTGCCGGTAAGGCAGTTATTAAGTTTTAAATATAAAGTCTTGTGTCTAATATTTTAGAGTATCTATATTAGCTTAATGGAATTGTACCATGAAGTCCTTATGCTAACACTGTGGAGCTTGGGTTCAAAGCTAAGAACTAAAATTGTTCCATATTACCTGTTATTCTTTGCCTTGATGGTTTATTTATTTTACTGCATTTGATTGCTGCCAGTGACGAACCGTAAAGAAAGACTAAGAATTAGGTCATGAGTTGAAACCCTGGCCTACATATTAGAATATTTACATTAAAAACACAGCTGGATTATTTTTCTTGGTTGAAATTGATGGTATCTGGTGCAGAAATTGTTGGAGAAGAGATGACGCACATGATAACCCTGTGTTTCTAACTGGTTACCAAACCTATGTGCGTGCATACCATTTTTCCTTATATATAGCATCATAATGGTAGATGATTTGGAAAAGCAAATATTGGCTATTGCAGGTTTTAGAAGATTTGCGCACTATTTGGAACTGGATGCTGACGGAGAAGTTGCATATCAACCCAAAGGACAGACATCTATATTCTGCAATTCTTGTTCTTGGGGAAACATTTGACAACCGAGGTATTTCTCTTTTCATGTAATACTATCTGTGATATGTAGACGTATGTCATGTAGTGCTGCTCACATGTGCCGCCGCAAGGATGAGTATCCTTTAGGGCTGGTGGCATGATCCTCAGGTGGAGCAGGATATCCTTAGTAATAATTAGGTAGTTAGTTTTTAAGTTTGTTCGCTTGCCTTATCCTTGACATTTGCTCAAGCTTTCCTCATCTCTGAAACCTATATACTCCCTCCGTTCCTTTATCTAAGGTGTATATTTTTGGGCACGGTGACCAAGGCAACAAACTATAGATACATTAGTACAAAATTACCCTTGTCAAATTTGTTGATTTCTAGCAAGTAAATAAATTAGGCTTTGAAAGAAATCATCATATTGAAGTACATAAGTTCAATCCCAGGGCTGTCTGATTGTCATCTTGGCAACTCCGAAGTCAAAAGCACCTAAGAAACTCAGGCACGGTGCTGTAGAACGGCTGTAGCAGCAGCATACTCTTCACATGCCCCCTGCTGGAGCAGTATTAGTTGAGAAGATGAAATAAAAGTAATTAGTCTCCTTATTAGTTGGGTTTTATTCCTTATAGATATATTCCATGCATTAGGGCATGTACACAGCCGTAGCTGACTTTTCACTCACAGGCGTTATCGCTGACGTGGAGGAAGAGTGGAAAGTTATCTCTTCACGGAAACTCAAGCTCTATAGTGGCGAAAGCCCTGACTCTAAAGAGGCGAAAGCCGAAGAGTCGACCCCAATACCACTGAACGTTATTGTCCCTTAGTATTGACTCTTCGTGTAAATGGCTTCAGAGATAACCCATTGCATAAGATGTCTTTGGTGTTGACTTAAGATGACCTGGAAAGGTTGAAGAGTCAGCAGCTGTTCTACCTTTGTATATGCCCTTAGAGATAAGTTCGGTTAGAGATAGAGATCCATTAATTAGGTTTTAGATCAGGTTTGTGAGCCCAAGAAAAGGCATATCATGCAGGTAGAGATCAGTTAAAAATTTGGTCTCAAATCAAGTTTGTCACCCTAGTAAAGGCATATCATGCATTCACTATTCATTATTAATCAAGCATTGAAGAATTAAATCTCCCATCTAAAGTTCATCATCCCAATATATTGTCTCTTTCTTCTTAAGTCCCTCTCCTTCATCCATGTCATCTGGCCACCTTCTGCTTGGTAAGTTTACACTGATGTGGAACAAAGATCACCTCGTTTTGCTTTACCTGTCAATTTGGACATCAACACTGTAGTTATCCCACATGTACAACAGCAATGAATACCTTTCACTATATTTTCCCTAAATTACATGGCACTAAACAACAGTCGCAGGAAAAAATAAATGCAGAAATACCTTGTGTGTGTGAAGATCAAGATTCCAGCATTTGACTAGTTGTCAATGCCCATGTTTTCTGCCAATACCGATGTTTATGTGTAATTCCTTTTTTCTGAACTTCTAACAACTTAAATCTGTTCATTCGACAAGAATTTCAAATGCTGGGCAGAACACACTTTCTTAGCAACGATAGAAATCTACACCATTAGTTCTTCAATTGATTCTTCCATGAAATCCATGATCCATTACCCCGTTAGTGTAATAGCCTTGAATTGATGATTCATATAGGAAATCGTGAGTACATACTGTTTGCTTTATCTTTTTTCAACACCTTCTACAGTTCCAGTGCAAAGTGCATGTTCTACTGCATAAGGAAGATTTTCTTATTTTTTTAATTGTGATTTTTTAAATATATATCCATCCATCAGAAATGAAGGAGATGCTGTCCATTGTACTTTGCGATTTGGGGTTTAGCACGGCAGTGGTACATCAGGTTCGTCCCCAATCGTCCATTTAGCATTACTTTCTATTATGTTTTGAATGCAAGATTTATTTCTCCATTTGCAATTGCTAAGCAAAGTAATTGGACCGTTCATCCCAAAATGGAACGTCTTTCGATAATTTATGTAAGTTTAGTCCATGGATGCTGGGATAATTTCCTCAATTCTGAGACTATTGTACTATGCTAACCACTTTAAAGTTGTATTTCCCGAGTGGAGTGCGATCTGGCATAGTGCATGATGCAGTAACCTTTACGGAATTGCTGTGATGAAGTAATTTTACTCATGGGTTGATGTTTATATTCTTTTTCTTTTTACATAACTACATAATGCTGGCAAGGGGAGTCCGATTGTCAAAACCACTTGCGGTGAAGCAAAACTATTCATTTCAAAAGAGTGAAAATTTTCTGTATATATATGACGAAAGGGAGCTGTATGTTTATTAGTCAATACCACCGTTTCTTTTCATAAGGTGTATTTTCATCTAGAACGGGGATTATGGAGGGCATGCAGCCAAGATAAGAGTAGAGAGAAATTGCCATGCTACAGCTTGACACTGCTTGCCTGGTGCCAACTATTCTGGATTAACACCAGTCCATATTTTGTTAGCAGCTTGGTACCTTAAATCAGGTACTCATGAAACCTTTCATGCTATTGGGTCAATATTAATATTTTGCACCTAAAGGCTGGATTTTAACTTTCATGTTTTTAATCTGGTGTGCTGTACACTTGGAGTTAGCCCATTTCTGGAGTTGTTTTCGTGCTAGTTGCCTTTTTCTAATTTTAGCTTATCTCTACTAATATACTATAGTACTATGACAGTTAAGTTTAATGTAATATTACTAATGAGAAACTAGAACTTGATACCTTCATTTTGGGTAATATTATCCACTTTCCAGACTATAGGCTTTTTTTTGTCTAGAATACCTTTCCAGACTATAGACTTGTAGAGATATAACCAAGCTCTTGTATTTGATGATTTACAAATTGAAACATGAAGAAAATTGAGCTTCCTTATTTACTCTGCTTATGTTAATACTTAATTAGGAAGCTCTAGCTGCGGCATTTGGGAATGGTTTGTCGACAGCTTGTGTGGTCAACATTGGTGCTCAAGTTACACAAGTAGTTTGTGTTGAGGTAATAACCATAGTACTTCTATATTTCTTTCAAACCACCAAGGAATTTAGATATCATCATATTAATGTATGATCTGCCCTGACTGTTTGCAGGATGGAGTAGCTTTGCCCCACACAGCTTTGGCGCTTCCATATGGTGGAGATGTATGTTCTCAACTGTTCTCTTTAACGTAGACAAGATATTTCCGTTACTTGAGCAATCTGTTGTTCATGGTCATTATATCTGTATAATTTTATTACATGGTACAAATCTGTGATTCTTTTTTTCAAGTTATTATCTACTATCATGCACCCAGTCCCTTTTGTCTGTCAGAAAAACGGATCTTTGTTAGTTTCGTCTCATGTGACTTGTGTACGACTTTGTGTCATGCCACTTTTTTCCCAATCGGAAAATATGCATATTTTGGCTCTTTCATCCTGTTTTTAGTATAATATCATCTTACAAATACGAGCAACAATCTATTCCTTCTGAGTAGTTTCTCAGTTGAGATTTGGCTGTACTTTGGTTTCGAAAAATTATGCCACTGTCATTGCAAAGAGCAACATCTAGCAATATGCCATTGCAAAGGCATGGAAAGTATCATGACAACCAGAACTCATTGGCAGTGTTACTT
>NC_057797.1:15310587-15320549 GCF_018294505.1 Triticum aestivum
AAGAGTATGTGAGTGTGGGTGCGTGTCAGGGGTAGATTTGGCTTTAAAATGAAAATTGGCTGAACCATCACATTGACAGTATTTCCGATGATTTTTGGGCCTTTTTGATGACACTGATTTGCCAAGGACAACTTCAATGGAATATTTCTGTAAATATCAGTCATTGTGATGTCACCTTAGTTATAACATGATTGTTGGATGGTATTATTGTCAGTTATCAAGTGCTCTTTTTTACTGAGGATCTCCCTCGAGGCTACATGATAGATAGTCTGATGATCATATTCCCACTTTACTTCGTATAACTGCATGACTTGTTTTTATGGCTTTTGAACGTCAATATATTATTATTTTTATTATGTTTACTTTTGTTACATCCTCTGCCATTTTTATTTTCTTTTGTAGGACATATCCAGATGCCTACTTTGGGTTCAACAACGTCATCGCACATGGCCAAACTTCAAAACCGATCCCATGAAGAAGCCTATAGATATGCTAATGCTCAGCAAGATAAAAGAGGGATATAGCCAGATAAGAGTAAGTGGCTTATTCTAACTTCTAAGCTTTACTAAATCTTGAAAGCTTGTATCTGTAAAGGATTTGATTGTTGGACAGTCTGCTTGTGTTTCAGTTTGAATATTTTCCTGTTGGAAAGAAAGATTTGTGTCGTCCGCGCAAAGTTCATTATAATGTTGTTGTATATTCATTAATTTCACCTGAAACTGTATACAAAGAGGATAAATATATATGCATCTGCCTTCGTGCAAATCATTTCTACACATTTTCTCCAGTGCATGGGACTAGAGCACTTCTAGAATCAATACATTCATAATCAGAAACCTTTTCTCTAAATCTCTGTGTGTGAGCTCTGCCCTATCTCGTCAAAGCATAGTAAATTAGTAGCTGACCTTGTGGAAACATTCATACATGGGGCGTAGGAAGATGAATACTAATCTAAGATGACTTGATAACATTGGATATAATTTGCCGATGACATTGGGCATATCCCCTGTTTGTTTAAGTCGCTGAATCCTCTAGGAAGACAAAGAGATCTGGTTTGGAGCTATCCTATTTGCCTAAGTACTGCTCGTGTGCATTTGTTTTTAGTGTTGCTACTTTTCCATTTTCAGATCCTGCCCTTTTGTTGTCCTCTTAGTCATGAAGAAATACAATCATCTATCAACAGAGACATGAATTTGTTGTAAACATAAACTTCATATATTTACATATTATGTACCAACACAGTTTGTGTGCAAATTGTTGAACAAAATGAAAATGGACAAAAGACAAAACTAGTATACGTAAAAACCAGAAAGAACTGCAGTCTTTCACTGGATGCCTGAGCCCATAACATCCAACCTCCTCTGAACTTTGATTTTCTTAATTCTTAAACTGAAATGATATTATTTTTAGTTGAGGTAGAGTGCTTCCCTTGAACTTATTCTAGTATTTTGTTTCCACAGAGCGGGAGTTATGATGCTGTTTCTGTTGTTCATTCATATGAGCATGAAAAGTCTGTTGGGCATCAGAAGACAAGGCTGTCAGCTCTCAGTGTAATTTTTTTAAACACTTATTCTCTTCTCCTTTTGTCTGTTTTTTTGCTGAGGGTGTGTTTCGAAAAAGTGCATGACTTTTTTGTATTTATTTCTTCTTAGCAAAAAGAAATCCATACAGGCACTCTCCCTCCCTCGCTCCTTCACTCTATTTGTAAAATCTGTAGTGGTGGTTTAGTTGTAGTCGGAGAGTAGTTATATGTATGCTTAAAGTGTTTCCTGTTAGATCATATATCTACAAATTCAAATTTGTTGTGATAAAATAGGTTCCTCCTATGGGGCTTCTTTATCCCCGGCTTCTCATTCCAGAAGAGTTCCCTCCACCTCCCCGACCTTGGTGAGACTTTGTTCTCTACTTTGGTGATTGTGCCCTTTGATACGATGATTTCTTCAGACAAGATATGTCTATGTTTGCAGGTTCCAAGATTGTGATGACATGCTGGAAGATACTTGGCAAACAAACGATGGTCTTTCTGGAAATGGTGGGCTTGGTGCATGGGACAGTTATCAAATGCTTCCCACTAGAGTAAAGAAGTTTGATAATATCGGCCTCGTAGAAGCCATTGTCAGCAGTGTTCTTTCAACAGGTAGTCTCTTTCTTAGTACAGTATCTCTTTTCCCTGAGAGAATCTTTTCTAACAACTTCCTACAACAGGACGTGTTGACCTCCAAAGGAAGCTATTCTGTAGTATTCAGCTGGTAAAGTATCAGTGTTGTTCTTTCATATCAGTATTGCTCTAATGCAAGAAGCAATAGTTGAGAGGAATGCACTTTGCAGGTTGGTGGCGCAGCTTCAACAACAGGTCTTGCACCAGTTCTCGAACAAAGGTTAATTGTTACCTTCTTCTGGCATTATTTAAGGAAGACTACTGGAATAATTGCGCTAATGAATAGAAATGTTCCACCCTATGTAGCTACAAGTGTGCCAAGCAACTGTTCTGATCCTTCTTATGTTTACTAGTTATTATTAACAAGTATTTGTTGAAAGATTGTTTGTAAAAATGAATAGCACAGAGCTGCTACAATAAAAATTGCTGATGTGGCCCCTGTGTTTTCGGGAGAAAATACTAATTGACTTTTTTTAACATAATATCTTGGGAATCAACAATAAATTTATTGACCAATTTTGTTTTCTTTTTTATCAGGGTTCTTAATACTATTCCATCGAATCAACCTGTTGAGAAGGTTGAGGTATGTCTTCTTGCAAGTATATGCATCCGTATCTTTTTATAAATTAGAATGCACACTCCATTTCTTGAAATTAACATACCTGGATTGATTGTGTGAGGTTTATATCTCAGTTTTACATTATACCGTAATTTAGGCTCGTGATTTATTTGTATTGGCTTAACCTCTCATTTTAAATTCATAGGTATTACAGTCAAGGAGGAATCCATTGTTTATCCCATGGAAAGGTGGAGTGGTAAGTAGTATCTATTTTGAATTTGGCTATCATTTGTTGAAGGTGGTGTGCCTTGCTCATTCCTTTATATCTGTCCTGTCTTGTGCTCCAATGTTTCGGGTCCCTAAATCCTACTTTACGCTCGGACAGATTTTGGGCGTCCTTGATACTACCCGTGATGCTTGGATCCATAGAGAAGATTGGATTAAAAATGGCATTCACGTTGGGAGTGGCAGAAAATATAAGGATTCCTATTTTCTTCAGTCGCAGCTGATGTGTTACTACAATTCATAACAGGTACTCTTTCTTATTGCCTGCTCAGTTTCTCCAAATTGTATTAATTGTTGCATCTTCATATAGTATCAGTGTGTTAATATGGATGTCAGGATATGCATATTGGATGGTCTGGCCTATTTTCTGTAAGATGCACACTTAAGAATAGGTCATTGTATAATTGAAGATCCGGTCCTAAGAGTCTGTATCAAATGAGCGTTGAAACACTGAGAAATTAACTGATCTGCTTTTTTTTTCATAAAAAATTTGAAGCTTTTAGTTGAAATGGTTATCGTGCAAGCTACCTACTTACTGCCAGCTCATAAGATGCAGAGTTTCCTTTTTCTTTTTGTCCTGATCTTTGTTATGGTAACAAAGGTGTCTAAGAAGCTGCATTGCCTGACGAGTCTGAATATCAAATTAGTTTTTGAAATACGAGATGTGAACTCATATGCTTTTATTCGGCAACTCGAGGCCTTTAGCTGAAATGGTTACCGTCATACCCTGCAGGCTATCTACTTCCAAACCATAAGACACACAATTTGCATTTTATTTTGTAGGTCTGCGTAGGCGTCGACTATATTGGGCTGCAATTGCCGGTATAATCACGGATAGTTGAGCAACGCGGAACTTCATCCTTGGCGAAGCTGTGAAGGGACATGGAGAAGAGATTTAGATGACAAAGGTCCGTCTAATGTCCCTTTGATTCAGAACTAGAAAAGGGCTAGTAAAATACATGGAGAAGAGATTCAGAGATTTAGGGGTGGCATGTAAACACATTCTCTATTTTCAGGATGATTTACCACTACCTGTAACTTGTAAATTAGTAAAATACAAAGCCTCGTCAAGCCAGATTATCTAACAGCAGTAGACTTTTCAGCCAGATTAATTATTTGTTGTGAAAAGGCAAATATGTGTAGCAGTTTAGTTAAGCATCAGGCATTTCCATTTGTACACTTGATCATGTGGTTGAAAGCGCTCGGACTATCTCCGAAACTGAAAGCCCCTGACGCCCTGCTCACATTCAGCTCAATCACAACCTCCTGTGTCTCTCCGGGAGCAATGTCGAACCACCCCGGCCGCACGCCGACGGCTACCCCGTCCGGCGGTAGGGCGGAGCAGAGGTATCTCTCGGCATTGCTGGCCGCATTCGTCACCCTGCGCCGCACGGTCAGAGACCCTTGCAGCACAGAGACGGTGATGGGCGGCAGGTTGAGGTCCGCTGGAGAATCAAGTGCAGCCTGGCATGTCGCTCCGGTGGCTCCTTGGACATCGTCGGGGCTGAGCTGCGGCAACGAGCAGAGGAAGCTGATGTAGTCGTCGAACCCGGACTCGAGGACGAGTCCGGGGTCCATTGCGCCGGCAGGGTTGATGAACCCTGCGCCGCAGTCGAATGGTGTCGCCGGCTGTGACATGCCAAGCTTGAAGCCCTTCGCCATGATGGGTCTCCTGCCGTTGTCATGCCTTAGTCGCGGTGGTCGACAGCGCGGAGGCGATGGCCGACGGCCCCACGATGGGTGCTGCTGCTTGATGAGAGCGGCGACGCCACCGACGTGCGGTGCCGCCATGCTGGTGCCGGAGATCATCGCGAAATGGTCGCCGGCGAGTATGGGCTCGTTGGCGCTGAGCGCGCTCCAGGCCGCCCATATCTGGTCGCCGGGCGCGAGCACGTCCGCGGGCGTGGACTCTGCGTCGGCCAGGTCCGGCCCCCGAGACGAGTACCGGCGCCGCGTCCACGACCTCCGCGGCTCTCCCTTCGGTGATCGCTGCCGTGGCAAGGCCCCCGAACGTTGTTCGCTCCTTGTAGTAGGACCATACCACCTGGGCGTCGGCGACGCGAGGTACCATGACGCCGGGGATGGGGAACGGGATGGGCTGCGCGATGCCTAGCATCGGCGAGAAGGACAAAGCCGGCGAACCCGAGCGCCTCCGCCACGGCGACGACGCCGGCCAACGTCGACGTGCCCTGGTAGAATCCCCACGAGAACGAGCAGACGACGACGCTGCGGCGCACCACCTCTCCGGCGAGCCGCCGCAGTGCCTCCGCGTCCTGGCACTCCTCATCCTCCCCGACGACGATAAGCCTGTGCGGGAGCAGGCCCCCGCCCGGAGTGGGTGCCGAGAGGCCGATCCCCGGGACGCGTTGGCCGTTGCCGAGGACCAGCCATGGCGTGTGGGTCCGGCCGGTGGTGCCGGCAGCGACCGTCGTCGCCCATGGGCTGTAGGAGGTGACCGAGGACTGCGCCGGGCCGCCGTTGCCGGCTGCCTGAGCCACAAACACGCCGGCCCTCCTCGCGAACAGGAGAGCCACGTCGAGCATGCCGAGGAAAGGTGACCTTGGTCGGTGGGCGCGCTTCTGGGCCGATGGACAACACCAGCACGTCCACCTCGTCTTGCACTGCCTAGACGAGGTGAAATGTGATTCTTTTTTAAAAAACATACATGTTCCTATTCTTTGTTTGATTATTGGGCGCTGATAGGCGCCGGCGCGCCGGCCCAATTTTGGGCCGGTCGCACCAGGACCCCACGATGTGACGCTTTGTAACCGCACGATCTTCTTTCCTTCCCCTCGTTCTTCCTCATCGCGAGGACGCCTCTCTAAGAAAAACAGATCACGCCGCGCTCTCCATAGACAAGAAGACGACTGACCTCGAAGCACCACCTCGCGCTCTCACCCGTTGCCGCCTTTGCTGCCGGTCGCCGCACTTGCCGCCGGTCGCCGCACTCGCCGCCGGTCGCCGCACTCGCCGCCGTCGTCTCCGGATTTCTCGCGCAGAACCACGCATGCAGCAAAAGCTTTCACCCCGTTGGCTGCAGCTCCTTCACTGGTTATGGTCACGGCTCCGGCAACGCCAGTCGCCGGTCGAAGCACCCCGGCGGCGACCTTGCCGGAAGGAATCTCCTTCGGGTTGCTGGTGGCAACAAAAATATCAGCCGGTGTGGTAGCAAAAAAACATTATGGTTCCAGCAAAAAAGAGCTCGTCGTTGCCGCCATCCAGTCGCCATTGTAGCAAAATCAATGGCCGGTTGTAGCTTTTGTGATTGCTTGTTGTAGCTTTTTTGATTGCCGGTTGTAGCATAAAATTCACGCCACCCCACGTCTCCCCAGCACCACTCCCATCGGCATGTAGCAAAACAAAATGCCAGTCCCAGCTTCTGCCATTGCTGGATGCAACTCCACCAGCGTTGGGTTGCAGCTCTGTTGGATGCAGCTCTTGTTGCCGCCGGTTGCAGCTCGACGTCGGCCGTCACGGCAATCATGCAGCTCCCATCCGTCGGTTGCAGCTCCCATGGCCACCCGTCGCAGCTTTCTATTGCTCGGTTGTAGCAAAAACCAGTCGCCGGTACTAGCATCCTCGACCACTGGTCGACCGGTCGTAGCAAAAAAAAACTGGATGCAGCATTCCCAACCACCGGTTCCAGCACCCCCTGCCACCGGATGCAACATATGCGACTACCGCGTCCCAGCATAGCGCAACCAGCAGTGGCCGCCGGCCAGCAGCAGTCAGGCAGTTTCCCGGCTCGGCGGAGTAGACGGTGATGCGGGCGCAGCCTCTCCATCATTACGCATCTCGCCATCTTCATCGTTGACTCGCAGCTTCGCTCAAGAAAATGGATTCCATGACGCGAGCGGTAGGGGATGCAGAGAGAGAGAGAAAAGAGAAGATGGTGGTTGTGGGCACACAATGTGTGGCTGAGAAGTAGGGGAGGAAGGGAAAGGACGTGAGGCTTTGGATAAGAAGTGGGACCACCAGGGACGCTCGATCGGGAGGGATCGAAGGAAAACGATTCAACGCGCAGCACGCGTCCGGCGCGACGTTTCCGCCGGTGCGCCGCACACAAGCGTTTACCTTGATTATTACAAGAAAAATGTGCATATCTTTACTTGATCAATGGCAGAAATCAGATCGGCGGTGGTCCCCCCTGCCGGGTACATAGCCATGTACACGGCTAATCTGAGGATACCGTAGCGAAAACAAAATGTGGTTATTCCAAATTGTTTGGTTAAATTGCGACATTGTAGTGGTGAATAAAATTCAAGTTGCACTTGATATTTATGTAGATTATAGTTTCGATTTTGGCTATATGCATCGAAAATTGGTTGGCGTGGACGAGCGCGCACGCTCCTGGTATCGTCAACCATTGAGTTGTTTTGGGGATGTGGGCCGTACGCTGTACTTTAGGTCTTGTAGCGTATCTGTACGGCATACGAGTTGGTCTCCGTCTGGTCCTCACGGCGTGGTTGCTGGAAGCTAGTGACCGTCACATGGTGGAAGTAGTGCGTCTGCGGTCCAGCGAGGTCATTTATTATCCTAGCTTACCCCGCAACCCATCTGCTCATTCGATCATCAAAATCCAGTGAAAGAACCATTGCTAGAGCTCATGGCGAACGCCAACCAAGGTCCAGATTCGGTGGCCCTGCTTGTAGTCCCGTGCCTGGATTGCGGCAGGTTAGTGGTGACGTTCGTCGTGAAGCGTGGTCAGTTCGCCAGCGAGCTCTTTTTTTTATGTGGATTCGATATCTTAGTCGTATTCTTCAATCCATGGAAGCCGGGGAGAGGTGGATGTGATTTCTACAGGTGGCAGGAAGCCTACGCGGAACACCTGGCTACGCTTGGACCGGTGGCACCTCCGGTTGCGCAAATCAATCAAGGTCAGCAGGAAATCACAGCACCAAATCAAGGTTGTCAGATGGAGGCGGCGGGTGGCGGGGTGGGGCAGCAGAACGGTGCACCGGAAGCCTCGCATTTGGCGTCGGCGGCAAGCGAAGCTGCAAGATCTTCCCTCGCTGTGGCTGTAGAAGGACAAGATATGGGCTGTGCAATCTCGATGTATTGATCGGTGCACCAGACACGTATATATAAGTACAGAGGTGGGCCACAACCTCAACTATACAAAGGAAACAGGAGGTGGGCCCTACACACAAATATACACGTACACAATATACTCAACACCCCCTCGCAGTCGAAGCGGCGCCAGTGACGCAAAGACTGGAACGAAACTCCTCGAAAGTAGAAGTCGGCAGTCCCTTTGTCATCACATCGGCGAACTGCTGAGCGGTCGGCACATGGAGAACCCGCATGCGTCCAAGAGCCACCTGCTCGCGCACAAAGTGAATGTCCAGCTCGATGTGTTTAGTCCGGCGATGATGAACGGGGTTGGCGGAGAGGTACCCCGCAGAGACGTTGTCACAGTAGACAACCGTAGCCTGGGACACGTCGTGATGCAGCTCCTGCAGTAACTGTCGTAGCCAGGTGCACTCAGCAACGACGTTGGCAACAGCTCGATACTCAGCCTCCGCGCTGGAGCGCGAAACAGTGGGTTGTCGCTTAGATGACCACGAGACGAGTGACGGACCGAGGTAGACGCAGTAGCCAGAGGTGGACCGACGCGTGTCAGGGCAGCCAACCCAATCAGCATCGGAGTAGGCCACCATCTCCAGAGAAGGGGACGCCGTGAGTGTCAGCCCGAGGGACATCGTGCCGCGAATGTAGCGAAGGATCCGCTTTACGAGAGTCCAATGAGTGTCACGAGGAGCGTGCATGTGGAGACACACCTGCTGAACAGCATACTGAAGATCCGGTCGGGTGAGAGTCAAGTACTGAAGAGCGCCAACAATAGACCGGTAGAAAGGAGCATCCGACGCAGGTGATCCTTGAAGAGCAGAGACCTTGGCCTTCGTGTCAACAGGAGTAGCAGCAGGATGACAGTTGAGCATACCAGCCCGCTCAAGAAGCTCATGTGCATACTTCTGCTGATGAAGAAAGAAACCGTCCGGGCGCCGAACAACCTCAATGCCAAGGAAATAATGGAGAGCACCCAAGTCCTTAATAGCAAACTCGTCACGCAGCCGGAGAGTAATCTGCTGAAGAACAGCTGCGGAGGAGGCCGTCAGGATGATGTCGTCAACGTAAAGCAGCAAATATGCAGTCGTGTCACCGTGGCGATAAACAAACAGTGAGGCGTCTGAGCGAGTAACGCTGAAGCCCAATGTCTGAAGAAACCCGGCGATCCGCTGGTACCAGGCGCGGGGGGCCTGCTTGAGCCCGTAAAGAGAACGGGACAGCAGACACACATGGCCGGGAAGTGTGGCGTCGACAAAACCGGTGGGTTGCTCACAAAACACCTGCTCCTCAAGATGACCGTGCAGGAAGGCGTTGGAGACATCCATCTGGTGAACAGGCCAGCCGCGAGAGACGGCAAGCTGGAGGACGGTGCGGATCGTGCCCGGTTTCACAACCGGGGCAAACGTCTCCGTGAAGTCAACGCCGACGCGCTGGCGGAAACCGCGAACCACCCAGCGAGCCTTGTAGCGCTCGAGTGTACCGTCAGAGCGGGTCTTATGGCGAAAGACCCACTTGCCGGTGATGACGTTGGCGCGGGGAGGCCGGGGCACCAGGGTCCAGGTGCGGTTCCGTTGAAGAGCGTCGAACTCTTCCTGCATCGCCGCAAGCCAGTGAGGATCACGGAGGGCGGCGCGAGCAGACGCAGGGATGGGCGACGGCTCCGTGGCGGAGGCGGCGAGGACGTACTCGTCACGCGAGTACCGGAGACTCGGACGATGCACGCCGGCGCGAGCGTGAGTGATGGGGCCGGATGGAGCTGCAGGTGGCACCGGCGAGGCAACCGGCGACGGGGCCAGCGAGGCAGCCGTCCGGGCGGTCGGCGGCGGGTCCGGCGACGGGGCCGGCGAGGCGGCCGGCGAGGCGACCGGAGAGGCGGCCGGCGAGTCGGCC